>NC_091743.1:81928478-82065978 GCF_043380555.1 Nothobranchius furzeri
CAGCACGAATATTTCATATCGGAAAATATCGGAATTGGTTTTCAGTCTTTTAACGATGCAGCTTGTTATGATATTTATTATAATGGCACATTCACATATTATACATCAACTCTTCAGCTACTTCTCTCTCTCAAAGCGTCAAAATATAAAAGATCTGAGCTAAAGTATTAGAGATACTTTAGTCTGTGAAGTACAAATTTGCCCAGTGTATTTAACGTATGCTGTCCTCAAAGCACGTAGCTATGTGTTGCTAGTAGGGGCTGCACGACTTAATTTTTTTTAAAGTCGACTGTCAAGTAATGAAAATCGAGTCGACTTTGACTAGCCGTTGATGACGTCATACACCTGAAGAGGCGCGGGGGGGGGGGGGGGGGATTTTCAAAGTTAAACACATCTCTTAACAGCGGTAGTTTCTGCATCTATACTGCTCCACTCCAGCGCTCTCCCACCTCCCCATGCGCAGTGCGCCTGCAGCCTCTCAGAGTTCCTGCTGCTCTGAACATTAAAATAATTATTTCATTTTCTGTTCCTCACTTCTGATTACCTTCAGTGGTGTCTGTTTGTTGCAACCAGCAGGTACAAAAACTAGCTTGTTTTTATTTGACTATTTTTCTGTCCTGTCTGTTTATTATCTTCCTGCATCTCCTCTCAATCCTAAAGAAAAACTGCTACCTGGGTTCAAATATATTCACCTCATGAGTTACCTTTGAACTGCAGTTCTAAAAGATCTACCGACCGCAAAAACAGCGGAGTGCTCGCCAACCGCATCAGTGAGGTGAAGTTATTGGAGGACAAAACAGATGATGCGCCCCGCTTTACAGCAGCAACACGCATCAGGCACAAATAAAAGACAGAAAACATCAAAGGAAATGAGCTGACATGAACGATCGCGTGTTAAATTAGTTTTTGAGGTGGCACCACCTGATTTGATAATGTTACTGTGGCCGTGCTCAGGACGCAGATGTCTGGAGTGCGTCTACGATCAGAGCTTTGCAAGTGCACGCTGGTTGAGATTAGGATGGGGGTGAGGGGAAGGTTAAATTGCAAGAGGGTAAACGTCACAATTTGGTTAAATGTCCGTTTTACGGCGGGCGTCAGTACCGACGCTCTGGCACAGCGCGTTGCCTCCCGATGCGCAGGTGCTCGTCACCTGCTGTCTTTTCCGAGGACTGTATCTTGTCGCTCATTATCACGTGACAGCGACTAGTCGCTGAAAGGCATAAAAAGTTACTACAGAGCAGTGAAGTCGACTAGTCGACTAGTTCATACAACCCCTAGTTGCTAGACAGCTAACAAACGACTAAAACAAGAATCTAAGACCCAAGGCTTGCTTTTCTTATCTGAAGATCTTTATGAATGTTTTTTCACGTAACTGCAAGATACAGAAAAAGACTATACATTACTAACCAATACACACATCTTAGCTAAGGGTGATTCAGCTGCCAAATATGGTGCTTTTCCAATGACTTTATTGGAGAGGTCATCAGGATTTCTACATGTTTAGTTAGTGTTTATGGGTCTCTGGTGTTGAACGGGACTCAGTTTGTGTCAGACCTGGATCTGGAGAACTGAGCTGATCAGAAAGCAAGTCTCTCCACCAGAGAAACTGGTGCTGACCCTGATGGATCGGACTGCCTGGCCAGGAAGCCATTGACATTTCCTCCTAGATTAGCTGGATGTAGATGAGTGGAGCGGCTGACACTAATGGTGGAGGGAGGGGGGTGGGTGTGATGGTGTCTCAGGGTCTCTCCTGGGCAGACAGCAGAAGCTGAAGGCAACAAATGAGGACCTGGATTAGTCAGGATCTGGTTTTGGTGAGACTTCAATGAAAAAAAACAAAAACCTTTTGTTTTAAACTGAGTTGAACCAAAAAATAAACGTCCAGCTTTTATTTTGAAAACAACAGCTGTCCTCAAATTTCGGCCGAAATTATTTTAAAAATCCGATAAAAACAAATAAAAATCAGGCACCTGTGTGGCCAACTGCCGCCACTACTAGACTGCACTGCAGAGAGGACTTGAAGGACCCCCAACACACCGTGAGCCAGCCCGCTCAACAGCGCTGTGCTCCAGGTAATGTTGAAATAATCCGTCCTCAACTTTACAAGAAAGAACATGCAATGTTGATTTAGCCTTTAAAATGTATTTATTGAGTGGTCATCAAACTCGTCACGTAACCCGTTTAGCATTCTAGTACTAGGCTTGAAACATGTTGGCTTCAGATGCTAGTCAGTTTAGCACTAACTCACTGTCAGCTTTTCCTGGAATCGCTCAAAGTTTTAAGTTTCGATTCCTAGTTTTGATGCCCAGTCCGCCGACCGGAAGAAAAATCAGCAGCTGATGTCCGTTAAAGAGTTTATCCTGGACATGATCCTCCTGAGCTTTAATATGAAAAACAGCTGCATTTCTGGTTATCTTGAAGACATTTTTCTTCTCATCCTAGGGGTTTCTTCACCTTGGTTGTGAGTAGAAGGCTGTGACTTATGGTTAGAAATAAGCACACTGATTGTACGAATTCTTTCTTTAGTTTGTATTTAGAAATTTCTTTTTGTCTAAATTAAGGTGATGTTCGAGTTCATAGAATTAAAATTCAAGTTCAGATTATTTGACAGTATCAATGTGCTCCTAATATATATATATATATATATATGTATGTATATCTTAATAATCGGCTATCGGCAAAAAAAAATTATTTAAAAATCTGTATCGGCTTAAAAAATAACCCCATATCAATCAGCCTCTACTTTCAACTGCTGTTTATTTCCAGTAGTGACATGGTGAGAGACGAGGCCACACCTAGACAGGTCTCCAGTACATTACAGGGACACAGACACTCTCACACCTGAAGCAGGCGGGCTCTGATCATGTTGGATTACCTTGAAGATGCTCTGAACACCAGGAGAACATGAGTTTAGATCCTCTCAGAACTGGATCTGATAGGAACCTGATTCTAGAGCTAACAGGTCTATCAGGGTCACCAAGTGATGTGAGGAACCTTTACGAGCTAATCTCTTTCAGCGCAACCGTTTGAAGTAGACCGGGTTCCCTCCAGAACATCTAACCCATTCAGTGTGAGCACATTAGCAGGGGAGTTCTTCCCTCCTTTCCTTTTCTGTATGAGCAATTTACCCACTGAGCCAATTAGCCTGGGGGGTGGGGGGTGGGCTGCTCCAGGAGACGGCACGCCGAGGTCCAGCCAGGATGGAGATGGTCAGAGACGAGAGTGTGGTGAGCGTTATTTATTTCATCATTATTTTTGAAGGGGGGGGGGGGGGGGTCTGATGACTCAGGCATAAAGAATGTACATTTAGTGCACATTAGCATTAGCATAACCTCGCTACGATGACTAATGATGAATGTCCTCTGATTGGTTCTCGTCAGCCAGCTTGTTAGGGGAGTAGGGGATACAGCAGCGAGGGGTGGGGGTGAGGATACGGCAGCGAGGGGCAGTCATGTACAAAATCAGGTCTATTAGGACTAATTTAATCAAGAACTCCTTTACAGATGAATCCGATCGTCCAGCCAATTATCTCGGAGCATCAGCGCTGTCGGTCGGGGGTGGGGGTGGGTGAAAACGGCGAGGAGATAATGTGGGGGTTAACTGATGAAACAGGGCTGTATCACAGAAACCAAACAGGAGACTGCGGGAAAGATCTGTGACACGGCTCCAGTATGAGGCTCAGATCCGACACTTAGAACCAGAACCAGGACTTCTAGAACACGGACCTGGGCTTCCTGTTGGAACCTGATGTTCCACAAAGAAAAACCTTTTTCAGACTTTTACACAACAGTCGTCTAGATTATGTTCTGAACAACATGAGGGCATGTTCTGGGTCAGAGGTCAGGATGGGTTCTGATGTTCTGGGGTCAGAATCCACTCATCGTGGTGAACCTCTTTGGGCCCTGTGCCTGTCCTAGTTCAGGTCTGGATGATGTGAGCTTAGTTTTATTAGGATCAGTGTCAGGTCTGACCCCCCTGCCCCACACCATCATTTACTCTGACCCTGGGGGGCAATTACGTTGTGATGTGGGGCCAAGGCGGCCCCATCTGGTCCCCTGAGCCCAATCCTGCTGCCGTGTAGGGTCCGCTGCAGCACCTGCACCCCAGTCCAGATTAAAAGCTCCCGGTCTCATTTTAAATCTGTTAGCGCTTCTCTTTGGGGGGAGGCACAAGACGGATCTGTTCCCATAAAGGACTCTCGTCCCATCTCCGCTCCCGGCTCCGGCGCCGCAGACCCACCTACTGAATTATTACTGTCAGAACATCTGTCATACGGGCCGGACCGTTAAACGGTTGCACCGAGGCGGACCAATCCGTCAGGAAAACCGTTCTGCTCATCTCTCTGCTGTCTGCTGAAGGACAGGTACTTGCCCCCCCCCTCCCAGGAGGGTCTAAACCCAACAATCTCAGCAGAACCTTCACATGGATCGTGTTTCTGACCAGTTGGTCCTGGTTGTCTCAATATGAACAGCAGAGGATGAAGACACAGAGGGTTCAGCAACCTCAGAATTTCTGACCCAGAAGAACCAAACTCAGGACAAACCTGGAGTGTTGCGTGGGAAGTATCCTCAAACCCAAAGACTGAGACATTCTCTCTCTCTCTGTGAGACATCCTGTATATCTTGGGGACAAACTCTGTGCAACAGTAAAATCCTTCCTGACTACACAGATCTCTGAGTCCATGTTTTGAACCGTCTGAGACCAAGAGTCTGACCGTCTTTGACAGGCTGCCAAAGGTCAGGGGGTTATTGTTGTCGGGGGTGGACCGGGAACTGCTGACCCCCTTAGTCCATCCAGGAGGTGGGACCAATGGTGCTGTCACAGGCTGGGGGCTGGGCCCGTTGGGGCCTTTGGGTGCTGGTGTTGACCTGCTGCTTGACACATAATTAAAACAATGAGCTGCAGCTCAGCCCACCCCCCTCCAGGGACCTCGGCGCTGGGCCCAAACTTAGCAGCCCTTCTAGCGGTGGCATCAGCTGGGCGCGGTACCGGTGCCAGCCGAGGTGACAACAGCTAACCGCAGGCGGGTGGAGATAATGGGAGCGTTTAGTAGACAGAGCAGTCTTTTTGTGGTTTGGATTCAAGAGGAAACTGGATCCCTCCGGGTCTGAAGCTCTGGCTCTGCTGGAGTTCCCCACAGCTCCAGGTCCGCTCAGCGCTGCTGAACGCGGATGTCTGCTGGGGTCCAGGCAGAGACGGGGACGGATTCTGATGAGACGTGGACTGGCTGGCACTGTGTGTGTGTGTGTGTGTGGGGGGTGGGGGGGGGGGTGGGGGGGGGTGGGGGGGGGTGTAACAGCTGGAGTGTGTGAGTGGGAGGGGTCTGTACAATGCTGTCCCTCTCCCTCTCCACATCACCGCCCCTCCTAACAACACCTCACTGAGAGGTGATGTGAGGGTTGAGGGTTTGAGGGGTGGGGGGGGGGGTGCTGGACCTTGACAGACAGGAGGTCAGTGTAATTGCTGGCGGCCATATTTAACATTAAGATAATCAGGACATTAATTACCCTCTGGATCATTAAATCAGCCACTTGCAAAATGAAATCTCAGCCTCTATTACTCACTGGAGAGACCATGTGTGTGTGTGTGTGTGTGTGTGTGTGTGATGGGGCCAGGCTTCCATCCATCAGACCACCACCCCATCCTGTGTGTTGCCTGGACACAAGCCTCCACTGGCCTCAGATGAGACCAGAAGCAGGTCTGCTCTCAGAAACAGGAAGTGATGGAGGATTTAAATAATCTGGTTCACAGACTCAGACATTCAATAAACACAACGTACACACTGCAAACGCTTACTTTATTGGTTTCCATCATTATGTAGAGAGCATTATGTGAAAGGTGGCAAAAAATGCTCCAGAAAAACATCACAGACTGAACCTAAAAAAACCTCGTCCAATCATTTTGAACTTCCCTTTTCCAAAGCAGAAATCTGGAGTTTCTCCTTTCAGGAATCGTGTAAGTATTTTAGAGATCTTACCCTGGCATATTATAGGCAATATGTCTATTTAGTTTTTGCTAAGTATTAATTATTTATTTGTATGACTCGAAACACAGGAGTAGAAGGACTTGGGCTGGTAGGTTGTTCCAGACATTGAAGAACTAACCACAGATCTTCTGTGCATGTAGGCTTCCTCACATCCTTCTGTCTCTTCATGTTGTCCCAGACACACTCCTGATGTAGAGATCAGGCTCTGTGGGGCCAGACCATCGCTCAGAGAAGTACTTGTTCTTCTCTATGCTGAAGATAGTTCTGGATGACTTTGGCTGTTTGTTTGAGGTCACTCACTTTTTGTAAGTTGATCAAATAAACAATCAACATTTATATTTCTGAAAGCATTCTGTGTTTAATGAATTTTTTTCACACCTGCCTAAAATATGTTCACAGTACTGTACAAGGGGAGAACATGGTATCACAGAAAAGTCATGCAGGTGGGATTTGAACCTGTGACCTTCTTGCTGTGAGGCAGCAGAGCTGTCCACAGTTTCTATTTTCATCCTTATTTGCATTTTATTTTGACTTGAGTTGGCTTTAAAGGGGCCATTTCACAGAAAATCCACATTTTGGAGCTTTTTACCCCGCAATGTCCTCGATCCTCCTGGTCACGGTTCGCCTGGACAGCGGGATTTGCTCAAATGCGCCTTTTTTCAGGGCATATTAGTGCGGCAGAGTCCACCATGCACTCTTTGACAAACTCTCCCTCCGAAAACGGCTTGCTGTTTTTAGCTGTTTTGTGGGATATCACAAAGCTGGTCCTGGTTGCTGCATCCCTGGATGTGTGGAGCTTAGTAAAAAAAGCCTTGCTGCTTTTGCAACTTTGCTAGCAAAGCTTCGGATGTCCGTGCCCTCTCAGCATCAGACAAGTTCTTGTATTTTTCCGAGTGTTTCTTGTCGTAATGCCGACTCAAACTGCAGTCCTTAAACACGACAAACTCCTCCCCGCAAACCAAACACACGGCTTTACCTCCGACTTCAGTAAAAAAAATACTTAGCAGTCCAATTTTTGTTGAAAATCCTGCATTCGGCATCTTTCTTTCTTTTTTTTATGCATGAGTGGACATTTCTGGGGCTACAATCACCAGGTCAACCGCGGGCACTTGTTGCTATACGTATTGCGTCATTGTGCACGTAAAAAACAACTTCAAAATAAAAGCAATGCAGCCTTAGTCCATGCATGAGGTAAAATGAGAAAATACATTTATTTTGTAATTTCCAATTAACCTTACGCGGGCCGGTCAAAGTCAACCAAAGGGCCGTAAAATGCCCAGGTTTGGTGTAGATTCTGTTTGTTTTAGTTTGTTGTTTGCTGGTTAGCTACACACAGCTACGTGCTCTAAGAACAGGAGATCCTCACTACACAGGGCAAATTCCTAATTATTCACAAGTTGTGTCAAATAAAACTAAAATATCTCAAAACCTAAACATCAGATCTGTGAAGTTTTGACATTTTGAGAGAGAGGAGATGAAGCAGAAGAGTTTTAAGGGCAATATGCATATAGTATGTAAAGGTTGGGTTACTAAGGATTAAAAACCAATACTGATATTTTTCGATATTATATTTTAAGGCCAATATCGGCCGATAATATTGGACATCCGTAGTTAAAATAGCAATATGTGGAATCTTTATGGTTGGGCGATTTATAAAAAAAAGTTCGAAGCAATGTTCTTCAGTCCAAAAAGTGGCACTTGGCGATATACTTGAGTAGGAGACGTTTAGACGTTCAGTAAGCCTGAGCGCTCCACCAATCACATTCGTTCTTAACCAGTTTAAGGAAGCAAGCCACGAGGTTCCACACGAGACTTTGTTTTCTGAATTTCATTGGCTATTCGATCAACTATGAACTGCGCCGCAGTTGGTTCGTGCCACACACGTGATAACAGAGGATGGTACTTCTGATCTATTGGTCAATATCTGAAGATTCTGCCCCAGCAGAGGGGAGGTCACCCTTCATCTACTGAAAATGTCACTAAGAAGTCTGAAGCTAACATTTGGATGCTAACGGGGATTATGAGGCATCTGAGGGAAATTTTTTTATGTTTTCCGCTGTAAAAGATGTTGGATTAGAATGTGAACACAAAACTTGTCGTGGATCAACTACTTTTTTGGAGTACTTTTATTGGACTTCTGGATGGAAGACTATTCTTTTGGAGATGGTTTTATTCTTTCAACGATACGAGGCTTTGAACGCTAACTTAGACAATATTTTGACAATCTGACAAAATCCTTTACTGTGTCTACAGTTATGGTTGAATCCTTCATTAGCATATATCATTAGAATCACTATAATCATTGCCTTCAAATGATGTGTAATGTACAAATGTACATGGAACAAGCGTTGCAAAAGAGCTTTGACGTAGAATTGGGGCTTGGCAATGTGGCTTAAAAAATCTATATCACTAGGATTTCACTTAGATAACGATAAATGAACGATAACTAGAGGTATTCACAGACACACAAGTGTCCACTAGATGGGGCTGTCACATGTATTACAGTGAGTCACATTTATACCTGACTCTAGGGGCGGCGTTAGGCCCGGCTACTTGGGCTCAAGCCCCGAATGTTTTATGAAGAGCCCCGGATCTAAAATGTGGAAGTAACATGCAGTACCAAAGTCCAACAGAGAGGGAGCAGCTGGCAGCAGTTTGTATACAGCCTGCCTGAGCCTCCACCACTGCAGAAGAAGCCCTTCAGCAGCCGGCTTCTGCTGCAGTGCCTGGTTTCTTCTACACTCTGCCTGAAACGCATGAGTGAAGATGGACATAAGGACGTTTTTTAGACAAAAAGAACAACGACAGAACCCCAGCTTTGATGAGACTGGTGCTGACTCAGGTTTGTGAGTCTTATTTGAAAATATTTGTTGTGCTGCTGGTTTGCCTAAAGTTAGCTTACTATCAGGTAAAGTTGATGGAGAAAGAAAGGGAATATTTACTATCATCTCACACTAAACACTAACAGGAACAATACTCTGCCCTGAATATGCTTAATATGTAGCTTCAGATTAAAAAATTATGTGGTACAAGACAAATATATATGATGTTGACTAGTACGTGTCACGTGTGTATGTGTGCGCGCGTTTTTCAAGTCTTCTTCAGTCCTAAATCCACCCCTGCCTGACTCATGGTGGTACAGCTTCTTAACCCTTTGATGCATAATGGTCACTACAGTGGACAGGTACTCAAAATTGTTATTTATTTGTTTTTGCTATTATGCACAGCTGTTGAAGACTTTATTGCATGAGAGCCCCTCCATTTGGACTTCAGTAAGCCAAGCCAACATATTTCATGCTCAGAATGCACACTGTCCACTGAGATGGACATGTAATAAATTATTTGTAAATTGTAAAATTTTACAAAAAATATTTGTTGAAATTTGTTTCATCCACACCTAAAGATGAATGAAAAAAATTGTTAAAAAAATCATAGTTGAAGATTTCATAATTCATGCATCAGAGGGTTAAAAGGACATGAATGTTGCCAACCTAGACACGTATTTTCATATTCTGAAATGATCACATTTATTGACGTGGGAAAAACAATATCGATAAGAGTCAGAAATTTCGAGCACGATACATTTTAGATTTATTGCCCAGCCCTACGTGGAAGTTTGCAATGTCCCACCTGCAAGTAAATCATAGGCATGAAGAAAAATATCGCTCATTAACACATTTTACTGGAGTAGCTACAGGTCAGCTCTGAGTGAGTGAGTGAGTGAGTGAGTGAGTGAGTGAGTGAGTGAGTGAGTGAGAGAGAGTGAGAGAGAGTGAGAGAGAGAGAGAGAGAGAGAGAGAGAGAGAGAGAGAGAGAGAGAGAGAGAGAGAGAGAGAGAGAATGAAACATGATTGGCTGTTTGGCTATTGAGGGTTCAGGGACACTTTCTCCAGAGTCCCAGGAGTGATATTAGTAAGTTTGTTGGAGGAAATTTAATCTTTAAAAAGAGAGTTATAGGAAATGTGTAAATAATTAATCAAGCCAAAGTGGCACATTTAACTCATTAACTGCCAGCCATTTTCTGATCAGAAAAGCCCTTCGCTGCCTGCGTTTTTCAGCAGTTTCACAGTTTTTTTGAGTCACAGAAACAACCAAAACAAAGAGGAGACTCACCCGTTACATCAGGAAGAATCTGCACCTTTCGAGCTTTATCCACTCTTTCATAATCCGTTGTTGAATTGTGATCGGCAGAAGCTTTTCCGGTCCGTGCCTCACTTTTTATTACAGCAGCGGCCCAAAACGATCTCCTGACACATGGATTTTCTGCTTCCTGATCACGTGATGTGTGACGTACACGAATGACGATCGACTTTAGAGCTGAGATGTTTGTTCTCATGGTGTGGGGGCTCATTCCGACGCCCACACAGTAAAAAAAAAATGCAAATGAGAACTTTAGTCATCATTGGCAGTTAATGAGTTAAAGTATGTAACTTTTTGATATTTTTCACACTTCATGTCAGGGACGATGTAGCCTCAGAGCTCCATGTAGACGAGCCACCACTGCTGGAAGCTCATAACTCCTGAGTTTCTAGATAAATTAATTTTAAAGGCAAGTTTAACATCTGACCAACACAGAAGGGAACAGCTGGAATGTCAGGTCCTGCCAGCAGTCCTGGACCCAGACCATTGACCCTTTGCACGTGACGTTACGCCACTCATGTGACCGCCCCCTTCGCCATGATAGACGGCAAAAAGACCGTTTACACCCGTAGAAACTCCAGTGAAGGTAGTCAAAACAAGCCAGTTTGTAGCCTTTTATCGCTTTTATCAGGGTATCTGTAGGTTTAAGGGAGCCAAATTTAAGACTTTTTAAGACCTTTTTTAAGGCCACTTTGACCAAATTTAAGCTGTTTTTTTAAATTAAATTTAAGCTATAATTTCCAGCTATTACCTGGAACCGGTGCTAGCCACGTAGTGAGCGTGGGATTAGCCACCCAGTTACCATTAATGTTGCACTTCCCCATGGCGCAAACTCGCACTAGCATGCTCATCTAAAAATAGCCCCTTTTCACACCCAACCGAATGTGTACGGTTCTGCTTACGCCAATATCATACACAAGAAATGCCAAACTAACTAGAAATTCATGAAAATTTTATAGAAATAAAAGAATCTTGTTTATTGGGTCTTTGGTAATTTAAGACCTTTGGAAACTATTTAAGGATTATTTGTCATTTTTAAGGATTTTTAGGGCCTTAAATTTGGAAAAGCAAATTTAAGACTTTTTAAGACTTTTTAAGGACCTGCAGATACCCTGTTTTATTTAGTTGATTTGACAGTAAAATGGTTTTAGCATGCTGCGTGGTTGGCTGCACTAAGAGACAAGGATGTAAACTCAACTCGTTTCTTCTTTTGATTAGGTGACGTCGGTGCAAAGGGTCAATATAGAAACCATAATCATTTAAATTGAGAATTAAAGTATAATCTCCTCTGATGCTCTGCTACAAGAAACAGCTCAGAATGTTAAAGAACTGTAACTCAGCAGAGGGTTCAGGACTTGTGTCTCAGTGGGAAAGCTGTCTCCTGGACCACCATGCTGGAATCACTGGACAGAGGAGTACAAATGATACTAGAATCAGAGGGGGCGTGGCCAACAAAAGCACCGATTGATGGAGGAGAGACGACAAGCAGCGAGCTACTTAAGGAATGGACTGGTAAATACTATCGACAGGAAAGAGGAGGAGAAGAGAAGGAGCTGCAGAGAAGTGATGCAGGTTAATTGAGATAATATTGACCTCTTCTAATCTCCTCTGTGTGTGTGTGTGTGTGTGTGTGTGTGTGTGTGTGTGTGTGTGTGTGTGTGTGTGTGTGTGTGTGTGTGTGTGTGTGTGTGTGTGTGTGTGTGTGTGTCATAGATAAACAGCAACATGGACAACCATAAGATCATTTACAGTAACTGTGGTTCTACGACGTGATTACTCACAAAACAGAACCATTAAATAATGTTTCCTTTAAAATATTCAAAAATAAATAGAAACATGAAACTCATTTTCTGTGAAGAGGTGAAATGTTGTGAGTCCAAACATGAAGGGTTAATGTGTGTGCGCTGTTGGGGGGGAGTAATTATAAGGTGCTTCTGTTCACTAATGAGAGTGAGGTGGGGGTGAGTGCAGGAGGGAGGACAGGGAAGTCGATCTTCATGTGAAAGGGAGTCGGCTCTAATTTGGTATGATGGCCTCCTAGAGCCGCATAATTACACACACACACACACACACACACACACACACACACACACACACACACACACACACACATACAAACACACACACACACACACACACACACACACACACACACACACACACATACAAACACACACACACACACACACACACACATAAACACGCACATGCACGCATTCACACATAAACACACATACACATAAACACGCACATGCACGCACGCACGCGCGCGCACACACACACACACACAAACACAAACACGCACATGCACGCATTCACACATCAACATACACATAAACACGCACATGCACGCACGCACACACACGCACGCACACACACACACACAAACAAACACGCACATGCACGCATTCACACATAACACACATACACATAAACACGCACATGCACGCACGCACGCACACACGCACACACAGACGTCAGGATAAACTTGAGCTTCCTAACTTGACGGATGGTCCCGTATAAAACCTGGTATGGATCAGTCTAATCCCTGTAGATAATGTTATTTTATCCATCTTTGTATACACGAGGACAAGGTCTCAGCCTGTCCCACAAGAGATCGGGACCTGAGAAAGTCCCAGCTGAGTTCTGTAGACTCAAACGGTCTAGATACCAGGATGTGGTCCTACCTGCTGGCGTCCGGTCCGGGTTTGAGGCGACCCTGAGCGTTGGCCTCCCACACGCTGTTGGCGAGCTCGTTGCCGATGGCTGACAACACCTTGATGAGCTCTAGCGGCCATTCGTCCAGGTCCAGAGACCGGACCCTGGACAGGTGGGTACCCAAGTTCCTGTGGATCCCCGAGCACTCGATGCAGATCAGAGCTCCCAGGTTAAGACTGGCCCAGTCCGGGTCTGGAGAACCCAGAAGAAAACCAGGTTATTATATGGCTGTAGAATGAAACTGGACCAAACCGGTTTCGTGAAGGACTTTCTACAGCAAATGTCGCTGAACTCACTCAGAGCGTCGCAGTCGGCACAGCGACCGTTTCCTCGAATGCTCCGGACCGACTGCAGGGCCAACGCCTCCGACTGGCTCGTCAGCCGAGACTGGAAGACAAAATGTTAGTGTGGACATCTTTAGTCCAGGGGTCATTATTTTCAGGGTGTCCATTGGGGGGGGGGGGGGGGGGTGTCAGGTGACTCAGGAGTGTTTCAGTTTTAACCTGCACCTGTACAGCTCACCCCCGTCTACTGGCTGGAACAAAACACAGAAACAAGCCTGAAGATGTTCTGGAGGACAGCAAAACCTAGGAGAACCTTCAGCTCAGGATGTTCTCTTGACTGGACCTTTACTCTGGCTTTCTACCAGTTAGACCTTCAAAATGATCCAAAGCAGCAGCTGATAACCAGAACCATTAGGATCAGTAGAACCTGGACCTACCTTGTTCTTGCTGCTCTCACACGACTGCAGGCTGGCCAGGATCTGGCCCTCAATCACCTGGACCCAGGCGTCCCGCTCCTCGTACGAAGTGGCCTCGAAGTTCCACGTCTGCCCCGTCAGAGAAACGATGATGAACTCAAAGTTCTCCTCTTGTTCTGCTGGAGAGAAAATTCACATCTGGGTCAGACAGAACCGGGACCCAGTCCCAGTCTGAAACCACAACCAAAATATAAACATTTGAGAAGAAAGCTGAGAAAAAGATAAATGTTTTTAAATAAAAATCCTTTTGTCTCACTACTCATTAGGGGTGGTGAGATGCTTGTAGGACTAGAACCGTTAAAATGTTAATTAATCAATAAAATTAAAATAGGAAGCTCCTGGAAAACCAAAATAAACTCAAGAGAAAGGATTGAAGCCGATTCTCTAGATCCAGCTCAGCCCTGCAGGCCCTACGGCCCCATCATAATTAAACTCCCATGATTCTCTGTTCTCGGGGGGTGGGGTGGGGGTGCAATTATGGGAACCAACAATCCAGAAAGGCCTTGTCCATCTGAGCCACAAATTAAACGCTGTTTCTGATTTAAACGCTGACCCGGCGCTGCAGCAGCTAATGAATACAAGGGGTGGTGTATGTGTGTGGCTGGGGGGGCAACCTGGACTCAGATCCGACAGGAACGAGTGAAACAACGTGACATTTAAAGCTGCACTCATCAGATTTTAACATTAAAGGTCACTTCAATAAGTTTCCTGCAGTTTTTCAGCCAGTGGTTTGATTCCCGAGGCTCCATCACTTCCTGTTTTTGTTCTGAGCAGAACAAACACTCAGACTGACAAGGGCGGCGGCGGAACCAGGTCCACCTTCCAGGAACCAGAATCTGAGCTCAGATAGGACGAGCAGGACATTGGGACACCAACAGAACTCTTGTTGTGAAAAATTGGCATCATAATAATTAAACACATCTGAAGTTACACCTGCAGGTTATTCTGCTGCCCCCTGGTGGCCATCAGCATCATCTACAGGAATAACAGCTTTTATTTTTAACATAAAGAAATCAGTTTTAACGGGTAAAAAGACAAAAAAAGGATAAAAATGTTTCTGTTTCATCTGGTAAAACAACAAAAATTATATTCCAAACACCATATTTTTTTAAATAAGACATCAAATTACCAGGAAGCTATTCAACATTTGAAATAAGATAATAAATGATTAAATAGTTAAAAATTATTAATAAAAACCTGAATTTAAAGGCTGTTAGCACCAAAACACAAAGAGTTTTCTCTCAGGCCTTAGGAGAATATTTGTGTTTGTTTTGTGTTTAAATGGGTTTCCTCATTGTTGCTGTACACACACACACACACACACACACACACACTGAGCGATGCAATGGTAATTACTGCCACCGCTCTCGGCTACTGTTGCTGACATTCGCGTAGAGAGAGGTGTGCAGAGGCAATTTGTGAACTCTGACACCGGCAACCTTTAGCAGCACAAACAGAACCAACCAAACCTCGAACATTTACAGCAGGCGGGCGGGTGGGCCGCCAACACGGGCCGATCACCGAGAGCGCCGGGCCCAAACGGTGCCGTGAGAGGGGAGGAGTGAGGCGGGCAGACGGGGGAACAGGAAACACAAATTAAATGCCTTAAATGTCACCGCACACAGGATTGCTTTGAGACACAGGTCATTACTCCTCATATTATTCAAGGCATCTTACAACATTAATAACCTGGAAAATGTTCCCAGGTTCTGGATGAGGTCTGGATTTGTTCCCAAATCTGCAGGAGGAGGAGGCTTGCTGCAGGTCTAGCTGGCAACTTGGTGTCACCATCCCCAGAACCAGCACACAACACCAGCCAGCACTGGAAAACGTAAAGTACAGGCAGGGTTCTGGTGCAGGAAACACACATGGTTACAGGCAGAGGCTGATGAACTCAGCTAAACCCAGATTAGTGCAAATAAAGCAGATAAACAAAAGTTAAACAGGTCTAGTCCCAGAGGGATCCAGGTCTAAACCTACAGGGATCCAGGTCTAGTCCTGCAGGGATCCAGGTATAGAACCACAGGGATCCTGGTCTAGACCCAGAGAGATCCACAGGGATCCTCGTCTAAACCCACAGGGAACCAGGCCTTGTATTTCAGGGATCCTGGTCTAAACCCACAAGGACCCTGGTCCAGTCCCAGAGGGACTCACGTCTAGAACCACAGGAATTCATGTCTAAACCCACAGGGATCTAGGTCTAGACCTACAGGGATACAGGTCTAGTCCCAGAGGGATCCAGGTCTAAACCCACAGGGATCCAGGTCTAGACCTACAGGGACCCAGGTCTAAACTCACAAGGATCCTGGTCCAGTCCCAGATGGATTAAGGTCTAGAACCACAGGGATGCAGGTGTAAACCCACAGGGATCCAAGTCCAGACCCACAGGGATCCTTGTCTAAACCCACAAGGAATCAGGTCTAGACCCGCAGGGATCCAGGTCTAGACCCACAGAGATCCAGGTCTAGACCCACAGGGATCCAGGTCTAAACCCACAGGGATCCAGGTCAAAACCCACAGGGATCCAGGTCTAAACCCACAGGGATCCAGGTCTAAACACACAGGGATCCAGGTCTAGACCCACAGAGATCCAGGTCTAAACCCACAGGAATCCAGGTCTAAACCCACAGGAATCCAGGTCTAAACCCACAGGGATCCAGGTCTAAACCCCCAGGGATCCAGGTCTAGACCCACAGAGATCCAGGTCTAGACCCACAGGGATCCAGGTCTAAACCCACAGGGATCCAGGTCTAGACCCACAGAGATCCAAGTCTAGACCCACAGAGATCCAGGTATAGACCCACAGGGATCCAGGTCTAGACCCACAGGGATCCAGGTCTAGTCCTGCAGGGATCCAGGCATAGAACCACAGGGATCCTGGTCTAGACCCAGAGAGATCCACAGGGATCCTCGTCTAAACCCACAGGGAACCAGGCCTTGTATTTCAGGGATCCTGGTCTAAACCCACAAGGACCCTGGTCCAGTCCCAGAGGGACTCACGTCTAGAACCACAGGAATTCATGTCTAAACCCACAGGGATCTAGGTCTAGACCTACAGGGATACAGGTCTAGTCCCAGAGGGATCCAGGTCTAAACCCACAGGGATCCAGGTCTAGACCTACAGGGACCCAGGTCTAAACTCACAAGGATCCTGGTCCAGTCCCAGATGGATTAAGGTCTAGAACCACAGGGATGCAGGTGTAAACCCACAGGGATCCAAGTCCAGACCCACAGGGATCCTTGTCTAAACCAACAAGGAATCAGGTCTAGACCCGCAGGGATCCAGGTCTAGACCCACAGAGATCCAGGTCTAGACCCACAGGGATCCAGGTCTAAACCCACAGGGATCCAGGTCAAAACCCACAGGGATCCAGGTCTAAACCCACAGGGATCCAGGTCTAAACACACAGGGATCCAGGTCTAGACCCACAGAGATCCAGGTCTAGACCCACAGGGATCCAGGTCTAAACCCACAGGAATCCAGGTCTAAACCCACAGGGATCCAGGTCTAAACCCCCAGGGATCCAGGTCTAGACCCACAGAGATCCAGGTCTAGACCCACAGGGATCCAGGTCTAAACCCACAGGGATCCAGGTCTAGACCCACAGAGATCCAAGTCTACACCCACAGGGATTCAGGTCTAGACCCACAGAGATCCAGGTATAGACCCACAGGGATCCAGGTCTAGACCCACAGAGATCCAGGTTTAAACCCACAGGGATCCAGGTCTAGACCCACAGAGATCCAAGTCTACACCCACAGGGATTCAGGTCTAGACCCACAGAGATCCAGGTATAGACCCACAGGGATCCAGGTCTAGACCCGCAGGGATCCAGGTCTAGACCCACAGGGATTCAGGTCTAGACCCACAGAGATCCAGGTATAGACCCACAGGGATCCAGGTCTAGACCCACAGGGATCCAGGTATAGACCCACAGGGATCCAAGTCTACACCCACAGAGATCCAGGTTTAAACCCACAGGGATCCTTGTCTAAACCCACAGAGATCCAAGTCTACACCCACAGGGATTCAGGTCTAGACCCACAGAGATCCAAGTCTACACCCACAGGGATTCAGGTCTAGACCCACAGAGATCCAGGTATAGACCCACAGGGATTCAGGTCTAGACCCACAGGGATCCAGGTTTAAACCCACAGGGATCCAGGTCTAGACCCACAGAGATCCAAGTCTACACCCACAGGGATTCAGGTCTAGACCCACAGAGATCCAGGTCTAGACCCACAGAGATCCAGGTCTAGACCCACAGGGATCCAGGTCTAGACCCACAGGGATCCAGGTCTAGACCCACAGGGATCCAGGTCTAGACCCAGAGATCCAGGTCTAGACCCACAGAGATCCAGGTATAGACCCACAGGGATCCAGGTCTAGACCCACAGGGATCCAGGTCTAGACCCACAGGGATCCAGGTCTAGACCCACAGGGATCCAGGTCTAGACCCACAGAGATCCAGGTATAGACCTACTCAGATGTAAACCCTTAGCTGGAGGAGCTTCGGGTCCAGGACTCAGTTCTTCGCTGCTCATCTGAATATTTGAACCATTTGTTGAAGCGAGTCGTCCATAATCAGCAGCAGCAGGACGTGAGCAGGTGAACTCACCTGAATGTGTGTGTGCGTGTGTGTAGTTCCACCTGGGGGAGCTCAGCCTCAGAGGGCGGGCCCCCCTCATGAATTACCCCAAGCTTCACTCTGACATGATGATACTTCATCGGCCGCCCGGCGTGACGGGCTGCGGCCGCTGAGCTCGCTCTGTGCTTAATGGCTAAATTGGGAAGACTGTTACTAATCGCTTATTGAATAATGAAAGTGACACAGCTGATAAAAGATTTCAATACCCTGGATTATTTATAATATTTCACTTAAGCCTCTCCGACTGACTAATGGGGGGTGAGCGGTCTGATGGGTGGAGGAGGAGAAGACGAAACGCTGGCAGAGGAGGAGCAGAGTGATGGAGAGGTTAAGGAAAGACGGAACACGTGAGGAAACAGGAGGAGAAATTTCCACAGCATCCATCAGTCACTCAGACAGCCAATCACCCTGTCAGCTGTTTGTTGCCATGGCAGCAGAGTGATTCCACATCTGCTGCTACATCTGTGCAACCATCCTGAGTGAGGAACTACAACCATCTGGAATGTCGTCACAAAAAAAGACAATGGGAATGCAAGGCTGATGAGTTAATCAGGGTGGGCGTGTCTCTGATGACATCAGCCAATCAGGATGAAAGGTCTGCCACTTTTGGGCTGTGGTTTGGGTTTGAGAACTGGCGGTTTGTAGCTGGGGTTCTGAATGTTTCTAAAATAAACAATGCTGGGTCTGGATCTAACCCAGGACTGTGTAGGAGGTGTGGACTAAACACAGGTGAGTGTGTGTGTGTATGTGTATGTGTGTGTGTGTGTGTGTGTGTGTGTGTGTGTGTATGTGTGTGTGTGTGTGTATGTGTGTGTGTGTGTGTGTTTGTTTGGGGGGGGGTTACCTTCAGCAGTACCAGAGAGTCCGTCAACTTTAAAGTTACTGGTGCTCTTCTTCCTCCGGTGCTTCTTACGGTTGGAATGAGGCGATGGAGGAGGCTCCATCTTTGGATTGGTGGTGCTGGAGATACTGGGACTTGAGCAGACTGGGTCACCCAGGACCGTGTCTGAAAATGCAAACGATAAATATTCTGGGTTAAAGAGTGAAGCAGAAATAAGAGGACTTTATGAACATGGGGACATAGAGAGAGGGACCCCAAAAGGAACCAGAAACCTCTCCCTTTGAGTTGAACAGTAGAACATAAAACCAGTCGTGTGTTACAACTCATCTGGAAGACGATCACAGGGCATCGCTTTTTTACACATTTTGTTACAGCATTCAAAATGGATTCAACTTTCTCCTTCATAATTACACACAAAAACCCCATAAAGACAAAGTGAAAAACTTTTTTAGATTTTTGCTAATTTATTTAATTCCTGTTTCCACCGATCATCTTTGAGATGTTTCTGCAGCTGAAATTACGTTTAGTTGATTGGACATGACCTGGAAAAGCACCTGTCTATATAAGGTCCAACAGGTGACTGCACATCAAAACACAAACCAAGCATGCATCAAAGGAATTGTGTCATCATCTTGTGATTAGAAGAAGTTCTAAAGCACCAGAACTCCTCCTTGACCTGGATGGCCATCTAAACTGAGTGAATGGGGAAGAAGGACCTTAGTCAGGGAGATGCCCAGACTTAAATCTGCTTGAACATCTCTAGACAGGTCTTAAAATATCTGCACTAATGTTTCCCTTCCAACCTGATGGAGCTTGAGAGAAGCTGCAAAGAAAAACAAGCCAAACTGTCCAAAGATGGGTGTGTCATGCTTGTGACATCATATTCAAAAAGACTTGAGGACATAACTGCTGCCAAAGGTGCATCAACAAAGTATTGAGCAAAAGCTGTGAGTACTGATGTACAGGCGGTCTCAGTTTTGTTTTTTTTTAAATGTGCAAAATTCTCAAAGAAAAGAAAACAAACAATTTCCCATTGTCATTATTTTGTGTAGAATATTGAGGAAAAATGAATTAAATCAATAAAAAAACACTAATAATCCCAGAGGGTGATTAAGTAACCCATTTTAGAAAAAGGTTGTAACATAAAATGTGGGAAAAGTGATGCTCTGTCATAGCCTAGAAATCTACACAGACCGTAGCAAGAGCTAAATGATTCTGCTCAACAGTTTGGTCCAGCCACACTACATAGGAGCCTCAGTAGGCCCGAACAGTCTAGTTCAGGGGTGTCAAATATGCGGCCCGCGGGCCGGATCCGGCCCGCAAGCGGGTTAAATCCGGCCCGCGAGATGGTTGTGTAAACTTTATTTTCATACTTTACAATGTAGAGTGAAAATAAACTTATCTTTGTGAGCAAGTTTTCTCTGTAACGAGTCTAAATAAAACAAAGCTGCGCTCAAGGCTCACACAAGAACTTGAATCACATCCTGAAGTTGGCCGCCACTCAGGATGTGACTTCTGATGTTGATGTGCTGGTGAAAGCTAAAAGATGTAAAGTAAAATGAGTCAAATTTACTTTAAGTGCTGCATGGAACTGATCTAGCCATGTGATCTGTAAGCTCTTTGAATCACTAAGGAATGTTTTTTTTTAATTTGTTGATTTTATTTTATTTTATTCAAATTTTCAAGTACACTTCAGGTGTTGTACTTGTACTACACTGTCCTCAGGCTCCAGCCTCGTTTTATATTGATTGTATTAAAACAAAGAAAACAATCTGAAGTTTTTTATTTTATTTACCGGTCCGGCCCACTTGGGACTAGATTTCCCTCAATGTGGCCCCTGAGCTAAAATGAGTTTGACACCCCTGATCTAGTTGCTCGTCAGTCACAGCGCTCTCTTGGTCTGGTGGGCGGGACGATGTGATGGAGCAGAATGAGATGGCGACTAAGTTAGTGACAGTTCGTTTAAGTTGGCATAACCTTTGGACAATTTAGACTTGGGACTTTTTTTAGTCAAGAGCAGATAGAAGTAATTAGGTCCTTTATTTTGAAAAATGATGTATTTGCGTCTTCTTCAACTGTGTATGGTGGACTACATCGTTGACTGACGTCCGTAGCAGGAAGTACGTCATGTTGTTTGCTGTCCAATTGCATGTGGAGACAGTTTAATAGACAGCCATAGATTCTGCCCCATGACTGAGCTCTGTCTATGGGTCGTGGCCAGACAATCTATAGTGCTGCCCATAATTATGCATTCCCCTTGGCAAATTTTGACTTAAAGTTACATTTATTCAATCAGCAAGTTATTGTTTGACGGGAAATTGAATAGATGTCTCCCAGCAGATAATAAGACGATGAACAAGAGGCACTACTGTGCCAAAAACCATTTCTCTGCTTTAATTACATTTGAGGAAAAGTGTCAAATCTACGGTTTTCACCTGTTGTTGATTTAAACAGATGTTCTCAATTAATCTGGGTAATTGAGACGCTTTAGAACAGCTTGGACTATTTGGAATTGTTTAGAACTTTGAATTTTCCCAGAGACTTTTTGAAGGGTTTGAATAATCCTGGACATGACACCTTTTGCTCAAATTTAAATAAAAGCTGAGAAACGTTTTAGGCACAACAATGCCTCTTGTACATCATCTTATTATCTTTTGGGAGACACCTATGTCATTTCCCGTCAAACAAATTGCTGGTTGAATAAAAGTAACTAAGTAGGGATGTGTGTTGGTGAAATTTCGGCGATACGATGCATATCACGATACGGGGAGACGATACAATATATCACGATATATTCCAGTACATTCAGTCAGACATTATTAGTGATTTTTTTAGACTGAATTTATTGTAGGAAAATTCAGTAAACAGTCCAAACTGATACACAACATGTTAACATGAGGTATTTGAACCATAACAGAGGGATTTATATTTCAAGGGTGGAAACAAAACCCACTGCACACAGCTGCCAACTGACGATGGGCATTTGAATTGCACAAAAAAAAATTAAATTAAAAACACAAATGTTTGCATGTAAATTCTTCCAAAATTTTGATTGTGAATATCAATATAATATTGATGGAAAAATAAATATCACAATGTATTGCGATATCGATATTTTCGACACACAGTCAAATATCTACACAATATCTACACAATATCGCTGGAAAAATATCACCACATATTGCCATACCGATCTTTTCTTACATCCCTATAACTAAGTGAAAATTTGCCAGGGGTATGAATAATTTCAGACAGCACTGTATACAGAGGATGGCTTGCCAGACTAGCTCTGTGATACTTTCTGGGTGAACTGTATTTACTGAGGTGTGACATAAATGGTCTACTTGTTTATGAATTATAAAAGCAGCTTTTCCTAGGATTTTATCTGGGATGAACAAAATAGTTTCACACTTAAGTCCAGACAGTGACCATCACAACAGCAAATGAGCTCACAACATCTGGGACTTTATTCTAACACCCGACTGGCTCTGGGCGAAAACATCTTGCACCACAGGAAACAGTTCTCATGGGTTGGGATAACTAACGTCCATGTGAAGAGATCACTGGGCTTTTATAGCCTGGCCTGCCAGACTCGTCCTCTGTTTAATTCTGCACAGAGAACAAGTCTGGTTACTCGCCGGCAGAGAGGCACGTGAGAGGCGGGACTAGCCAGCTCAAAAATAACCAATCAGAAAAAAGGCGGAAATGCCGACTGTAGTTTACAATGCTGTAGTCAAAAATGGCGTGTGGCAACGGCTCAAGCATCTTTCTTTAGAAGAAAGGCTTTTAGCGCTTCTTCTTCTTGTGGAGATGCAGCGAACTCCGTTTCAGACGCCGTCTTCGTTGTTTATGAGAAACTAAGCATTGCGGTGTGCGATGTACGCTGCTCAGTGCTGATTGGCTTGGTTAGAATTCTCAGGGGGTGGGGTTATTTGAATAGAAGAGCTCCCAGACCCAATGCTTCCCATAAGGACGCATGGAGCTGGCTGGCCATGCTAGGGCTTTTATAGCTTCAGATTTAGGACCAGACTACTGTGAGGTAGACATTCCACCTGCATCACTGTGGCTTCTTAATGGTTACCATTAACTGTTAATGAGGATGACTGGTTGTGCACTGGTTGCTGACTAATTTAGGAGGGGATTTGCACTGGTTTCTGAGTCGTTTGACTGTTTTTGGAGAGTTGCTGTTGGATAACGGACTTAACAGATAATAAAACACAGTGACATAAAAGTTATTAGCAGAATCTAATCCTGATAATCAAATGCTGTAGAACCTGAACACCGGGCTCTGAAGACACCTAGAGCAGTAAGCGAGCGCGACCGTCGGAGGAGGGAGTGGAGTTTCTCCGACCTCCACTCCTCAGCTGGCTGCTGACAGCTGTGACTAGCGGCAGAATAAAATAACATTCAGCTTCCATCAATATCACGGCACAGCAGCGCTCTGACATCAGCTCGACATGCACGGAAGGAGAGACACACACACACACACACACACACACACACACACACAGAGCTATGAAGAGAAGCTCAGCAGGCACCGCCTTGTCCCCAAACGGCAAACTGCCCCAAGGATGGCCATAACTTATTTTACAATCGTTTAGTCTCAGCTCAAGTGGAAAATGTGACAACTTAGCTCGGCTGACGAGATGCCATCGCCCCGCCGAGCACTGGGATTAATGGACTAGGTCTTGTCAGACCCTCCTTCAACAAACCAGTAGGGCTCTGCTTGAACTGGTTCCAGTACGTTCTGGAGGTTTTCATGGCTTCAGTCGAATCTTTGTTTGGGCTTCCTTTGAAGCTCATTGTCACGGAAAAACGTCATCGTCAGTGTGTGCGTTTCATTGTCAGGTTTGATGCTGCCACTTCAAGACACACGCATATGCAGGCTTTACTGCGCACGCGCACACACACGCACACACACACACGCACACGCACGCGCACACGCACACGCACACGCACACACACACACACACACACACACAGCTCCATGGTGGGGCTCAGAGGGCGTGACGATGGAGCTGCATGTGTGGATCTAAGGACTTCATCAGGACGAGCTTTTAACCAACCTGTGCCGACTCCAGAGTTGGCGATGACGGTGGCGTCGGTCCACTGATCAGCGCTGGAGACGGAGTAGGAGCGCTGGTGAATCCCGTCAAGACCGTGACTGTTAAATGAAACCAGGCTGACGCCACTCGCCATCTGAGTCACCAATGAACTGCTAGACACTAAACCTGGGAAGGGCAGGTGGAAGGCAGAGGTCAGCACTGGGGGCAACAGGGTTGTATAACACCACCCCCTACAGGCTGACTTATCGAAACCATCAAACAGGATATTTAAGCGAAACTCATGCAAACATCCACAAACACCAGAGGAACATTTGACGCAGGGGGAGGATACAGAGCTGCAGCTTGTTAGCCCCGCCTCCTTAGTATAGACATGTGACCCAGCCCCAGAGGACTGAGGGGGGGGGGGGGTCCAAAAGTTGTCCTGTAGCATTGTGGTTTAAATAAAACGAAGCTGCTGCTTACCCCCCTCTCTCTCATCAAGGCCCATTTCCCGGCGCCGGCTGAGCGGAGCCAAGTTCTGATTAATATTCATGACAATAATTAGAAGAAGGAGCGGCTCGCTGAATATTCATGCTACTAGATCAGACCTCCTGGATCTGTGTGTGATTTAGGCCTCAGTGAGGTGTGTGTGTGTGTGTGTTGCTCTGCTTTCTGATGCCTTTGTCTGGGTGAAAAAAGTATTTTCTGTTTAGAAGCTGATTTGTTAAGGAGGAACCTTTAGTTTCTGTTAGGTCTTATCAAACACTAGTGGACATTTTTATCATCACATGTAGGACTGGGCGATGTGGAAAATCCCTTTCGTGATTTTAATTTTCATCACGTTAATATCGATATTTGCATCACGATGTAAATCAAATCACTGTTTTTGTCAATCTTTAATGTTCTCTGGTCATTTTAATGGAGCTTTTCAGGAGATTATTATTTTATAGTTTCAGACCTGCCAACCTTGTCAAAAGTTTTCGAGTACCACTTGTGCAGCGATTTTTCGCGGACTTTTGCAACTCCAGTGCTTTTCACGCTGTAATCTCCCCACACACACTTTACCTCACCAGAACAGCAGCGAGTGGCGAACCGGAGGGAGAGAGGAGCAGCGGGCAGGATGAAGCAGGGAGGGGGGGGGGGGGGTGTTACACTATAGGTTAGGCAGGATAGTTAGCTCTGGTTTTTCTCAGAGCTGTAGAAAAAGAGAGTTGCGACACGCTTTGAACTTGCCGACTCGCGGTCACGTGGTTCATGGAGCTCTCAATAGTTCCGAATATCCCAGCGCCGTATGTCAGTTTGAACGGTGTATGGTGGGACAAATCACAAAAATTGAATATCGTCACATTTCCCCTGGCTATTTTGGTCATTTTTGAATAATATTATATATTATGTCCTAATTCCTTCACATTCTAACACATTGTAGAGTACATTTAGACCACATACATTACTATAATATATTATAGCACTAAATTTGATGTAGTAATGCAACACACTGCTCTAATATAAGCATTTAATAACTTTAAGTCCTACAAGAAGCCCTAAACTCGAGCTGTAATATCCATTTTAAAGTGGTTTATTGGAAGCTAGAATTCTGCTCCAGCTCACCTTGAAGAAAATATGTATCTGTTTATGCTTTGAATGATGATCTGTTATGTTCAGTAGAATACATTTTACAATCATTACTTTATATTTTTATGTGAAGACAGTACATGCATCTATAACCCAGTTTATCTGGCTTCCATAGCAACTACTTAAAAAGAAATTTTCAATAAAACTGTATGGTCAAACATAGTCGATAAAAAAAGTGTGTTATTTGTGAAAAAATGAATACAAACTTGTACAACATGTATAATAGCAATTTTAATAAAGCATTTTACCAACATTATGTTTAGTCATTACATATGCACAATTAAGCTGAATCATTAATTATGAGCAATGTACTCAAGACCTAATGAAACTCTTTTGAATAAATTTATTTTGATTTATTAAAATAAATAAATAAAATAAATGTTGTCATTGGGTTAAAATTAGAAATTACTAATTTTAGGGATGGATAAAATTTTAAAATGTAAGTTTACATCTCCATTTTTGGTTTAGTTCAATATTTCTATTATGCACAAAAATAGTATTTTAATAATCCCTTTATAGGTTGATTATCTTACCATGGTTGGCTGCGCTGCATACAGCAATCGGTCTGAGGGAGGAATCAGAACTATGGCTTCCCCAAAGACGCAGAGAGAAGAAAATGTTTGGCTCAAGTCAGCAGGAGCAACCTCACCATGACCAGAGATCACACTAACAAAAAGCTGTGTGCAGTGAGTTTAACGTGCACTCTCCAATGTTTTCTATCAAGGCTCTACATGTTCTGATCTCAACTGCACAAGGCTGCAATTAAACAGTTAAATGTGGCAGGAAATAAACTAATACACCACTCTACAGGCACATTTTGAGGAGAGACAGTTTACTAAGACTAGGCAAGGCAAGGTGAGACTCAGGGCTGATGCTGTTCCAACCCTGTTTGTTCATCACCCTGAACCAAGGAGGAGGGAGGACCCCGCAGTGAGAAGTACAGCAGAACCACTGCATGTTGATCCACTGACCAGTTATTTGTATATTTGGTCAACTTTAGATCAAAATTGATAAAATAACAGCACTTCTTGCTTGGAGCAGCTGAACAAGAAGCGAAGCCAGAGCCGGGCTGCTTATTGTCACAGATGTTCTGTTAGTTCTTGTTTGCAAATCTCTTTTAAGGAGTTGATTTACATTTTCTGTTTAGAGTCTGGCTCTGCTCTTGTTAGGAAAAGTTAAGGTGACGGACCTGTTGTCCCAAAAAAATAAATAAATAAAACAAACCACCACTAATTAGCTGATACTACACATCTATACTGTAACGTAGGGGAGTTACGTTGAGAATTAAGGCAGAAAAGGTAAGATAACATTTGTGACCATGCTGAATGAGTTTGTATCAGAACCAACCTGAGCCCTGTCCCAGCTGAAGGCTGCTCATGTCCTTTGTTAGTCCGTTGGTGCTGGGGCCCGACCCTGCTGCACGCGGCGGTCTCTTACCCGGCACCTTAACGGTTGTTCTGAGCAGGTCAATCTCCTTCCCATGAACGTTCTGCATATAGTCCTGGGAAGAAACCAGAGAACCGGGTTTTATGCAGGTTCAAACGATGTGTTCTACATACACACAGCTGTGGGTCATGCATTTGAACTTGACCCTCTACTAGTTTCTATAGCAGTGACCCTTCCCAGAATGTTGGTATCGGGTGTGCTTTACCATTTCTCCTGCTTCAACACACCTGATTTTGATCAGCATTAGGTTAACAGGGTTTTGCAGACCTACCATATTTTCCAGAGTATAAGTCGGTCCAGCCATAAAATGTATAATGAAGAAGAAAAAAACATATATAAGTCGCACTGGACTATAAGTTGCATTTTAGGGGGAAATTTTATTATTTTTCTTACAAAATCTGAGACCAAGCATTTCACATTGCAAGAGAAGTACCGGTAATAACAACAGAACACACAACCAGGGAGCAGCAGTGCGCTATGGACTCCAGCAGAGGATGGCGGTGTTTCAAATTCTCCCAGCGGACGGGGAGAGCTCATTCCTGGGCCGGACTCGGCCCGCAGCACCCTGTCCCAGGCTGCAGCAGGTGATGGTGGTGTTTGAAATCCTCCCAGCGGGACAGGGGCGCTCATTCCTGGGCCGGAGCTGCCTGGCCTGCAGCAGCTCGCCACAGGCTGCAGCAGGTGATGGTGGGGCAGAGGAGCTGAAACCTGGACAGGAGCCGGTCCGCAGCAGCGCGGTATTCATAATTTGGTGTACAAGTCGCTCCGGAGTATAAATCGCAGGACCAGCCAGACTATGAAAAAAAGTGTGATTTATAGTCCGAAAAATACGGCAGATGAGCTGCTGAACAGTGTAATCAAGTGTGTTGGATTAGTGAAACAACTAAAACATGCTGGATACTGGCCCTCGGGGAAGGGAGATGGGGATAAAGGCTTCTAAAACGGTTTGTTCCGACAGGGTCCTACAAGTTTGAGCTAAAGGTTCCTCCAAGGTTCTACAGGATCACACAAGGTTCAAATGAATGTTTCTACCAGGCTCTACATGGACCTACATGATACTATGGAGTTTTAATCAGAAATGATACCACAAGGGCCAACAAAGTTCTACTTTGTTCTAAAAGGCTCTAGAGGGTCTGACAGGCTCTACAAAGATTTCAAATGGTTATACTGGATTTGAAAATATTCTACAAGGTCAACAGAGTTCTGTAAAGCCTTCTATGACTTTGTTTTAGGGGGTTCCAAGAGGTGCTAATGACTCTCCTAGCATTATACCAGGTACTGTATTTAATATGGTCTTATTGGGCCCTATGTGTTCCTACAGGGAATAACAACTTCTTCTTCTTTAGGTAGGCAGACTAACAGCCTGTCATACACACTGATGTCACGCAAAAAAAAACCAACAAAACCTTCATCTTAGGCCAGTCTACCTGGTTCAACAACGTGTTCAACCTAAACACCTGTTCCACCGCAGCACCTAGGGCCCTGAAAAGGTCCCTCTGCGCTGAGTACCACCCACAAAACAGAATAACGTGCTTCACCAACAGCTTTCTAAGGCACTCTACAGAGGCTTAAAAGGTCCTAATAGATTTGACAATTATCAAAGACGTTTGAAGGCAGGCTCTGTCTGGCTTTCACAGAATCCTGTGTGGGTTCTACAGGGTTTGAAAGGGTTCTACTGGGTTTCATACAGTTCTACAGAGGCCTACAGGGTTCTACTGGGTGGTACAAACACAAACTAGCTGAAGAGCTGAAGAAGGTCCTAACACAGAACTAGATCATCATCAGTAGCTGTGTTTCCATTACCAGAACTCCAAGGTCAGAGAACTTGATCAGGAGATGGGATGTCTCAGTCCTCTCAGCTGTTGTGTCTCCATTCAAGTTCAGCCCTTTCAGAACTTTGCACAGACGTCAGCACATCACGACCGCTTTGGCAGTGAGTGATGTCACTGATCAGAGTCAAAAAGCATCCAGAGTAACATTAATCATTTTAAAAGCATTTATCCTATCGAAGTATATCATAATTTAATCCATTCAGAGGATGAGGGCAGCTGTGTGATGTAATATGTGGTGTTCAATGACCAGAAGAAGTGCTGTTTTTTACAGCGCTCTGTAAGACAACTAAGCGCCGTTAATGAAGTCGTTGTGGGAGAATTCCGCCATGTTTTCAGGTGTCAGGACCAAGCCCCCACAATGCAGCTCTAAAATTGAGTCAAACCCGGAAATGAAATAAATTGCAGTTCCACCCTCATCCACTAGGGGCTGGTGTCAGAAGAGAGCAAATCCTCATTGACTCCCATGTTAAAAATACCAATTTCACAGCAGAAATAAACATGTTTACAGCCTGGTACCAAAACATGTTTTTGGTTTAAATGATCTAGTTTACACTCATGACAACTCTGAGGGGGGTGAATTTTTTTCTCACTCTTCTGTTTAAGTGTATTAAAAGCCTAAAATTCTGTATAATTAATGAGCATCAGACCCACGTGACCACAGAGCTAGCTCCGGGGAAAGGCCTCAGTAGAGCCTCGGTCTGGCCTGAAAACTGCTCCGGCATTTTGAGTCTCTGTGTGTGTGTATTCTTTTTTGGATATTATTTGTGCAATTGTTGGACAAAATGACTTGCTGTGGCATTAATTGCACTAATAGAGCGTCCAAGGAGTCTCCACTTCATTTTTTTCGGTAAGTAAAATTATATTTATGTATTTTAGGTCACTGGCGAGCTGAGCTTAGATTTTAACATGTACTGTTTAACCATGAAATTTAAATGTAATAGGATAAAACCCAGTGCATTTAACATAATGCTGCACTTTAGAAAATGGGTTGAAATATAACATGTTGGTGGAGCTGGGTTCCAACTATCGGCTTGTGGAGCTCTCGGGAGACCGAAGTTTTCCCCCCCCGTTTCTCCCCGCAGCCCGGCACATCTCTGTCTGATCGCGGCTTCTGTCTGCTGTGCGGGCTGCCGGCTTGTGGAGCTCTGGGATGGAAACCTTTCCACCCGGTTCTCCCCAGCGGCAGCTCTGCGCATCTCAGAACGCAGCGGCGCTTGTCTGCTGTGTGGCTGCCGGCTTGTGGAGGTCTCGGAGACCTCTGTGTTCCACCCAGTTTTACCCAGCGGTCAGCCCGGCGTATCTCTGACTCAGAAGCTCTGGTGTTGTGCACAGTTAACTCTGGTTGTAGCTAGGTAGCTACCTCCGTTAGCTTAGCTCCCACCTCTGCGTTAGCTTTGGGTTAGCCAGGGTTAGCTTCAGATTAGCTTGTAGCTAGTTCGACCGGGTGTCTTCAGTTGATCCCAGCCTTACAGCCCCACCCTCAGCTCCTCCTCTCTTCCCTTTTATGGAATTGTCTGGGCTTGACGGAACCTGTGACACGGTCAAAATGGCGGTGGTGGCCATCTCCCACTTGGCCTCAAAAACGTGATATTGGAGCCTATGGAAAGGAGATGTCCAGTATATTTATGTCGATGGTCAGGACTCAGGAGTTGCTTCACCAGCAACTCTTCTAAATGTACCGGTTGTTTTGGACGGCGTCTGCTGATGTCACTTCCTACTGAATTACTACCAGTCAGTGTGAGTTAACCAGATGTTCCGCTCAGCTACTCCACCAGGCCGTTAGGAGTACCTACCCCAGAGCAGGTATGCAGAAGTTTTCTAAAAAAATGGCCCGGAAAACGGCCGTTTCGCCAGCCCAGTCAAGTAGAGACACGCACATGTTGGGAAGTTCCTGTAAGTCTACCCTGAAGCTCTGGTAGTGGAAGCATAGATAGTATCTCTAAAAACTGGTTTACGTTTAAATCGAATAATCTCAAAAAAGACTAAATCTACACAGATGGTGCTCAAATGATCTGAACCAAGGAGGCTTAGATAGATCAAACCTCGACCCAACAGAACCTTGTGACCTGCAGGAACTTAAGCTGTAAATAATAGCGAGTCAGGAAAAACTGGGTGGAGGATTACTGGGTACACTTAAATGGCTCTAAAGTGTAGATTAACACACACACAAACACACACAAGTGCACGCTCAGTATGTGAGTGGTTCCCGCCTCCTTATGGCAGCTCGCCTGACAAAAGGCCAATTCAAAGCCAAGTGCTCTCGACGGCGTCTTAACAAGCCACTGGAGAGCCCTCGAGCTGGGGGCCCGCTGGGCACACACACACACATGCGCACACACACGCACGCACACACAGACACACACATACACACACTCCGACAGATTGACCACAGTAATTGAGTCTCCATTTGCATCAGAGAGCTTTCATCATCATCCCAATCGTCAGAGGTGTCCAGGATGGATGAGTATCGACCAAACACACTGCCAGCAGGTGGTTCTGTGGCATGTGTGTGTGTGTGTGTGTGTGTGTGTGTGTGTGTGTGTGTGTGTGTGTGTGTGTGTGTGTGTTCATCCTTGTCAGCTCTAAGTGCTGGAGATATAAAGTGTGTTTATGGCTGTCTCAGTAGTGCCGGAGCAAATTGATGCATAAACTGTGGTCTCAGTGTGAAAAATGCAATATGAACAGACAGCTAGATCCTGCTGACATGAAGCAAAAACAGAATCCATAAAGCCCAAGCACCTCCGATGGAAGTCTAGAGAAACAGCAGAAGAACCGCAGCTGGACATCAAACGGCTTCTGATGCTTCATGAGACCAAATGAGATTTATTAGAGAAAAGTTATCAGCTTGTTAAACAGGTGAAAAATCAGTCTGATAACCGCCCAGAACCAGTCCGAACACAGTCAAGAACCAGTTCGTCAACCGCCCAGAACCAGTCCGTCAACCGCCCAGAACCAGTTCGTCAACCGCCCAGAACCAGTCCGAACACAGCCCAGAACCAGTTCATCAACCACCCAGAACCAGTCCGTCAACCGCCCAGAACCAGTTCATCAACCACCCAGAACCAGTCCGTCAACCGCCCAGAACCAGTCCGAACACAGTTCGTCAACCGCCCAGAACCAGTCCGAACACAGCCCAGAACCAGTTCGTCAACCGCCCAGAACCTGTCTGACGAGAGCCCAGAACCAGTCCGAACACAGCCCAGAACCAGTCCAAACACAGTCAAGAACCAGTCCGACAACAGCCCGGAACCTGTCTGACGAGAGCCCAGAACCAGTCCGAACACAGTCAAGAACCAGTCCGAACACAGTCAAGAACCAGTCCGAACACAGTCAAGAACCAGTCCGACAACAGCCCAGAACCAGTCCGACAACAGCCCAGAACCAGTCCGACAACAGCCCAGAACCAGTCCGAACACAGTCAAGAACCAGTCCAAAAACAGTCAAGAACCAGTCCGACAACAGCCCAGAACCAGTCCGAACACAGCCCAGAACCAGTCCAAAAAACAGTCAAGAACCAGTCCGACAACAGCCCAGAACCAGTCCGAACACAGCCCAGAACCAGTCCAAAAAACAGTCAAGAACCAGTCCGACAACAGCCCAGAACCAGTCCGACAACAGCCCGGAACCTGTCTGACGAGAGCCCAGAACCAGTCCGAACACAGTCAAGAACCAGTCCGACAACAGCCCAGAACCAGTCCGAACACAGCCCAGAACCAGTCCAAAAAACAGTCAAGAACCAGTCCGACAACAGCCCAGAACCAGTCCGACAACAGCCCGGAACCTGTCTGACGAGAGCCCAGAACCAGTCCGAACACAGTCAAGAACCAGTCCGACAACAGCCCAGAACCAGTCCGACAACAGCCCGGAACATTAATCGGTCTACAACCAGTTGTGGGTCTTATGAAGTCCTGATTTACCAAAGCCCAACACTACCAGCAGACATGACTTGCTCTCATCTCTTCTTACACTTCTTTTCTCTTATAGACCAGATTTTGTCCCAGTTAGCTGCCAGCCACTGCCATCTCTTTAATTAGCGGCATTAATGTGATTTCTGTGCACATAGTTGGGTAATTAGCATTGCTGATTGGATTTCATTCGATTAGCGTGTGCTAACAGGCTAATTGAGGTAGGAGCAGCAGATGGGGGGCGCTCAGGAGGACCTGGTCTGTGTTGCTGCAGGGCGTTTGAGTGTTTGTACACCAGAGCGTGTTGATGTGTTAACTGATGAGTTTTAAGACTAATTTACTGCATCAGCTGCTCTAATGGCTGACAGGCAAGCTAAAGAGGAGAGACAACTCCATGGGAATTCAAACCCTCAACCCAAAGCTGCAGAAGGGGCTTGCTCAAACATACTGCTGAGATGGGGTCAAACTGTTTAGAGGTTCAGATTTGTTCTTCCAACATGTGGGAAACAAGGTATAACTTCCTGTTGGATCCGAATCAGAATTCCGACAGACCAACAGGACCACTGTAACGGTCACTGATGAGTTACATCACCATGTCCGGTTCTCCTGAAAACACCACAATAATTATTTACGGGTGAAACTCGAAATTTTGAAAATGGTGCAAAGTCCATTTATTTCAGTAATTCCTCTTAAACTGAGAGACCATCTAAAAGCTCAGGAACCCCTTGTGGGTGCTTTGGATTCATTAGCTGTTAAGAATTTTACACGTTGAGTCTAAAATATAGAACTTCTTCACAATATTCTAATTTCTTGAGATTCTGAATTTGGATTTTTACGATTTTCAATTTTTTTGAGTTTCAGCTGCATAAAAAACTGCTGAGAACGAGAAACTAACTAACTCCAACAGACTGTGGCAAGGTCTGTAGTCGGGTCCTAAATCAGGTCTAAGAGAAGGTCTAAAACAGGTCATGGAATCTAGTCGAGAATCAGGTCTAGGGCCTGGTCATAAATAAAGGTCCAAACCTCGCTCCAAAAGCGCGTTAGAAACCAAGGTCTAGGTAAATACCTGGTTCGAGCACCAGGTGTAAACCAGGGCAAGGTGGTCTAAAATCTGATCAGCACAAATGTGGAAAAACCTGCTCTAAAACTGGGTAAAACACCATGTCTGAGTCCGTTTTTGTCAGGCTAATCCGTTGGAGGTTTCCTCCTGTTAGCAGGTCACTCACAGACACGCTGATGTCTGATTTACACGATAAAAACATGCATCACATAAGACAGGTTCAAGGACTTCAGAGAAAAACTGGGCACTATCAGTGTGTGTGTGTGTGTGTGTGTGTGTGTGTGTGTGTGTGTGTGTGTGTGTGTGTGTGTGTGTGTGTGTGTGTGTGTGTGTGTGTGTGTGTTTGTTTGGTAATAAAGCTGCAGCAGAAGACTGAGCCAACAGGGTAGAGCTCTGCGGCAATTAACAGAACCATTACAGCTGAGATTCTCATCATCATTAGCACCGACGTGGGCAAACCGATGATGAGATGATGAATACACAATCACTGCGTGTGTCTTTAACAAGTGTGTGTGTGTGTGTGTGTGTGTGTGTGTGCGTGTGTGTGTGTGTGTGTGTGTGTGACTCACGTGTAGGCTGGGGTGGTAGGTGAGCAGTCCGTTATCACACAGCGTCACATACTTCTTCTTCCACTCTTTGTTGAGCGACTTCCCGCTCCGTTTCATCAGCATGCCCTGCATTAAACAAGACGTGTTCAGAACAAATACCAGAACCTGGACTCATCCAGCTGTGTGCACAAACCGTGTCCAGGCCCAGAACCTGGAGCTCCTCCTCCCTGGATCAAGGTAGACCCAGGGAAGAAGGCTTGATTTCATTCATGGCGCTAATGGTTTCACGTTCTGCTCCCTAAAGTTTGTTAAGACACAAGTGTGGGCATGACCTGAATCAGAGGTGTTCAGAGACCGGTGGAACTGAGTCTCACACCTTTGATCTCATCAGATACATTTAGTTGTTTATCTTTGTGAAGGCTCGTGGCTGCTGTTCTCACCCACAGGAGTGTAAACAGGTCGTTTTGTTGTGCTCCAGCTCCACAGACCCACTCACTGCCTCCTAATTGTGCATCCATCCAACATCTCGTCTCTGGAGCTTAGTGACCACAGAGTCTGTGAAGTGAAGATAACGAGGCTACAGCCTGAAGACGTAAGAAGCTCCAGCTCATCTCCAATCAAAACAACATTTTATCATCCCAAAGTTCCACCGAGCTGAGGGGAGCAGAGAGGAGCTCTGCGGGAGGAAATGTGGGAAATCAGCACTTATTTAATTGTCTGAATCTTCATTTCTCTCTCCTACGCACATCAGCCGCGGCCGAGTGACCAGCGCACGTTCGCCGCCCACACTTCATTTGAGCAGCACTCATTAGGTACGGGGAAGAGAGCAGGAAGGTCAAAAAGGAGGCGAGCGGGAGGCCGGGGGGAGGCGGCAGCGGAGGATAAAACTGTCCGCTGATTAGCAATTACAGCCGTGCTGCCACGCGTGTCACTTCACTGGACCTCTACAACATTAACACTCCGACACAGGATATTAATAGAGTCCAGTCGTGAAGGGGGGGAGGGGGGGCTGATGGACAGAAGCCTGCTCACCGCCGCCCCTAACGCTCAGCTTTCATTAAAGCGGTGGGTGGTGTTGGAGCGGAGCGGCGGCCCGGGGTGACCCCCCCCCGCCAACACAGACCGAACATTTGGTGTAATTGGCAGCGACAGAACTCCACGGAGGAATGTTCCAGAGCCACGGCGGGAGGAGGACGAGGCGAGCAGCTGAAACATCTCCATCCAGAGTCTGATGGCTGACACAATAAAAGCTGCACTGATAAACCAGCAACGGAGCTGAAACGTCCCGCTCTGATCACCGGCTCTGAACTCACCATGGTGGGGGGGGCATCTCTGTGAGCCTTACAACCACACGGTTTCCCCGCGGCGCCAAATACCACCTAACGAGCATCCTGCCGGGTCCAGAACCAGAACTATCCAGGTCTCCTCAGTCCGGCAGGATTTCATCCAAAACCAATGAGACTGGACGGACCCAGAACCAGAACGGGCAGACCACACCAGAACCAGAACTCAGAGGCTCTTCGGGGTTTGATCTGATGCCCATTCGCTGAGTGGACCGGGGGTCGGGGTTGGGCCTGGAACAGCAGGGTCCTGATAGTCGTCATCCCTTACATCCACTGCATCACACTGCAGAATGGCGGGGGTGGGGTGTCCCCCCCCCCCCCCCCCCGATGGCGCCCCAGTGAAGGACTGCTCAGGAAAAGGTCTGTTGCTCCAGGGGACCAGAAGGACTCATTCGTTACACATGTACAACAACTTGAGGCATAATGGAGGTCTGTGGGTTTTAAGGGGGACAACCGGGACAGAGACACGCCCGGTGAGGGATTACCGCGGCACATAGGAAAAGGTCGCTGGCTTGGGGGGGGGGTGACAGATGAAGTCATTCGTTAGGCGGTGCATCAGAACGAGCTCTTGGGTCTGGACCTGAGGCCCATGATTAAAGACCACATCAGTCCAGCTGCAGGAGGACTGGGCTCCAGGATCCAGACTCAGATTTCTATTGGAGCTAAAAGTGATGTGGAGACTATTAAAGTCCTTTTTTGTGGACCAGATAAAGGGGAATTTATTTGAGATCCCCCCCACCCCCCCACCCCAACAGCAATCTATGTTCTAATCACTCAGTCACCCCCCTACCCCGCCCCCGCTCAGACAATGGACCCTCCGGGGACCACTGATGACCATGACAGCAGATCTAAGATGAGATCGTTCAGAGAAAACAGGGACAAACCCTCAGACCTCAAAAGGTCCACGGTCCCTTTGTTCGTCCACGTCTCCTCAGCTCAGGAGGAGGATTAGAGGTGTCACCCTCCAACACCACCGCCATGGGAGAGGGGGGGGTCCTATCGGACAGAGGTGACCATCTGATCCGGTTGGAATGCCGATCCAGGATCATCCATCATCCCCTCTGACAGCCCAGGAGTGTGAGGAGCTGATTGGGCTTGTTCTCTCTGATCGGCAAGATGGAGGATGAAGGGGGGGGGGGGGGGGGGGGGAGTTTAACAACTTCCCTCCACCACTCTGTCCTTTTCCAGAACCGGTTCCATCAGAGGAAACATCAGAACCCAGAAACCCTTTCATGAGTTGGAACAGAAACATCATACGTGGCGGCGATTCCTAACAGGAAGCGCTCCGATCGGAGCGTCTCTCCATGACACCTTTGACCCGATGGCGGAGGATGAAGGAATCGGCTCTTCACCTGGAGGGAAACAAGTGAAACATGAAAACACGAGCAGCTGCAGAGCGACAAGGTCGCTGCTGATGAGGCGAGGACGGCAAAGGGCGAGCCCGGGGGAATAGGATGTGGACCACATCAAATAAAACCACAGAAGAAGAGGGTGCTGATTTATCTGATGAGAGTTCTGGGTAATTAATTAGAAACTCAATTATCCAAACCTTACTTCAGCACTCTCAATTCATTAGTGGCTCCTCTTCCTCACCGCCGAAAACACAACAAAACGAGCAGCAAGACGCCTCCGGAGAGCTCAGAGCACCACCTCCACAGAGGTGAGCCAAGTCTTAACGAGCACCACCTGAGAGCGGTTCTGATTGACGCCGGCGACCCGTTTTAATTATTCTTCCGACCAGAAACGAGCTCCAGCTCATTTCAGAGGTTAGTGTTCAACACAGAAATGTAATCAGGGCAGAAACGGCTCCGAGGCTGACAACCCTTCTCAGGGAATGATATTCCTCCAGTCGGGCGGAAGGCGGATGGTGTCGGCCTCGTTAAGGCCTCGTTAAGGCCTCGTTAAGGCCTCCATAGCAGGTCTTTAATATTCACCGTCTTAATTAGGACGGCAGTTAATTTCATTAAAGTCTTTGGCTGCTAAATGAAGCAGATTATTACACATGTTTAACCGCAGAGCGTGAAATTACAGCTGCTGCTTCTGGGGGAGAGCCGGGCAGAACCAGGGTCCGATCCAACAGAACCAGAGTCCAGTTAAACAGAACCAGAGTCCGATCCAACAGAGCCAGAGTCTGATTTAACAGAACCAGAGTCCAGTTAAACAGAACCAGAGTCCGATCCAACAGAACTAGAGCCCGACTAAACAGAACCAAGGTCCGATCCAACAGAACTAGAGCCCGACTAAACAGAACCAGGGTCCAATCCAACAGAACCAGAGTCCGACTAAACAGAACCAAGGTCCGATCCAACAGAATCAGAGTCCGACTTAACAGAACCAGGGTCCAATCCAACAGAACCAGGGTCCGATCCAACAGAACCAGAGTCCAATTTAACAGAACCAAGGTCTGATCCAACAGAACCAGAGTCTAATTTAACAGAACCAGGGTCCGAACCAACAGAACCAGGGTCCGATCTAACAGAACCAGGGTCCGATCCAACAGAACCAGGGTCCAGTTTACCAGAACTAGTAATGAGTTTTGGTATGAAGAAAGAATGAACAAAGTTATTGCTCAGCGAGTTAAGTGCTCGCCCCGTAATCGGAAGGTTGCAGGTTCGAGCCCCGCTCAGTCTGTCGCTGTGTCCTTGGGCAAGACACTTAACCCATGTTGCCTGCTGGTGGTGGTCGGAGGGACTGGTAGCGCCAATGCTCGGCAGCCTCGCCTCTGTCAGTGCGCCCCAGGGCAGCTGTAGCTGCATTGTAGCTCATCCCCACCAGTGTATGAATGTGTGTGTGAATGGGTGAATGACTGGTTGTGTTTTAAAGCGCCTTGGGGGGTTCCAGGACTCTAGAAGGCTCTATATCAAATATAGGCCATTTACAAGATGTGGATCTGTTTGGCATTCATTGTCTGGATAATTCCAGTACATCCTCCAACAAGAATATTAGCAGTAGCTTGGGCTAGCACTAGTAAAAACTTGTGCTAGCATTAGCAGTAGTGCAGGCTAGCCTTGTTCTGTGGCTAGCATTAAGGTGAAAAAAGTTTAGACATTGCCAACGCTGAAGTGGGTTGGGACATGCAGCTTTAAGGCGGCGTCTCTATGCTTATGACCTGTTAAACCAGCTTTTGTCAGAATGAAATGTTTATCAGTGGCCATTACAACATTACTGATTTCCATAGAAAGCAGCTCAGAGAGGGCACCGACTTTTGACACCCCAAGCTGCCGTTATTCAACAACAAGGTAAATGTAGTTTTAAATTCTAGGATCGCTTTAAGGAGCAGTCCAGCTACCCTAATGGGAGGGACAAGTCTCCGTGGCTAAATATCCAGAGACACTAATTCCTGCTGAAGGGTGAGTATCTCCGACACTAGAGTATGAAATATCTGTCTTATGTCTTTAGATGTAAAGGCCAATAAATCAATATCATTTCCAATTGAGAAAGAACTTCTCTTCTAAGAGTGAAGGTTTCTCAAAGAGAAGACACATCTTTCACGACTCTGTCTTTCATGGTGGTGGACTGTAGACAGTGTTTGAATAACACCCAATGGTCTATCAGTATTATTATTTTATATATGGAAGTACTGGAGTGAGAAAAGCCAAACTGTTGGTAAAGCAGTGACTGCTGCTCCAGCCTACCGGGGAGTATGTGCATGTGAGTTTACGTGTATTAGTACACGTACATCAGCAAAGCACTGAACCTTGTGAAAAACATCATCAATCCTTGGAGTTTACTTTGTTTTGCAGCGGGTTGGTAAGTGACCAGTTAACCAGTCCTTATTGTTGTTGGTTTATCTGGGATGGGAGCTGCTCCAGCAACCTTCCACTCGTCCCAGAACTGAAAAGGCCTTTAGGGTAAGGGTGGGGAACCCTGGTCCATCGAGGGACACTATCCAGCATATTTTAGTTTTAACTAGGGCTGCACAATATATCGCAAATATATTGTTATCGCAATATCAGCAAGCGTAATACGCATATCCCAAAGAACAGATAAATATCGCAATGAATGGTCAGCTTAAATGTTTGCTACACATAATGCCTTCTGTCAAGCAGATGTTTTTTAACAAATCAAATAGAGCTCTTCACCCATTTGACCAATTGGGTGGGTTCTCATAAGTTAGATGCCCGCCCCCGAGGCGGACGGCACTTAATTTTGATGGTTAGCAAAAACCTGAGTTAGCTTTGTTCTGCTCTTTCTGCTGATTCTGCTTTTCCTGGGATTCACTGATTGTCTTTTCTTTTTCATTTTCTTTTTCCCTTTCCTCACATCTTTTGCTTTTCTCATTTTTATGATTTAGTTCAGCCATTTTTTAAGTGTCTTTGTTTTTGATTTTCTTTTGTTCCTGAGTTAAGTTTTTATTTATCGCAAGTCATATCGTCATCACAATATTAATCACTGTTATCGCGTACTGCAGGTTTTCCTAATATCGTGCTGCCCTAGTTTTAACCCTGCTTCAACACACCTGATTTTATTCAGCAGGTGATTAACAGGCTTCTGCAGAGCCTGATGAGCTGTTGAACAGGTGAATCAACCACTGAATCAGAAGTGTTGGAGCAAAGACATGCAGGATACCGGCCCTCGAGGACCAGGGTTCCCCACTCCTGCTTTAGCGTAAAAACAGAAATCCTCTAAAGACGTGTGGAAAGAGTCCGGTCCAGCTCTGAGGACATGCCCTGGACAGATCTGCGACAAAACGTGTTTTAACTAAAACTTCTAATGATTTTGTGCCAGTGTTATATGTGTTATTTGTGCTGCTGAACAGATTTTCCACTTATTCATAAATGGAAAAGCAGCTGCCCCAAAGCATCCAGAGGGAACCTGAAGACCAACCCAGCCCCAAAGGGGCTCGTGCACATCCTCCTACCTGAGCCTGGCAGGACGACGGACACCATTTCTGCAACAGTGTGTTATTTTGATCAGAAATATTGTTCCTATGGTGCAACAATCTTCTGTTCTAATAGAACCCTTGAAAACATTTACTACACTCTAATCTTACATGCAGTTTGGTGCATCAGCACAAGGTGCCTATTTAAGGTGTTCTAGCATTCAATAGTATAAAAAAGCTATGTTCACTTTAAGATTTTTCTAAAGCGTTTCAAAGTGCCGTGTGAAACCAGTCCACCCAGCAGTGAGCTGAGGACTACGTTCACCATGTTCACCTTTTCTTTACAACTAATTCACAGCAGCTATTTTCTATGGAGGAGCACCGACCGACGGGCGGAGCGCCGCGTTTCTGTAGGAACGTTAGAACACCGGCTCTTAGACAGGGCCAGCGGTTCTGTGGGTTCTGTTCTTCAGATAACCTCAGATCTCACTCAGGGTCTCAGATCTCTGTTGTTCCATGTGTGAGTGTGTGTGTGTGTGTGTGTGTGTGTGTGTGTGTGTGTGTGTGTGTGTGAACCCGCTCTGCTGGTTCTGATCTCATTAGAGCTGCTCTCGACATCTCGAGGTGTCGGTGCTTCACTTCGCCTTTTGTTAACAGAGGAACGCCTTTGTTAGGAGAGCGCCACACTCATTAAAATCACACACACACACACACACACACACACACACACACACGCACACACACACACAGATTGGCAGACTGTTATTTCAGGTGAACTTTGTGTTTAATAACTCTTCAGATTTATAATAACGTTGTTTAGACGCTGAGACAACCACCAGCTGCAGGATTTGCTTCTTGATGAAACTAAAGACTTGGCTGTTTTCAGACCTCAAACTGAGCCGAACCAGAACCAGACCAGAACATGTTGATGAGGGAAGAACCTTGGTCAGGACGAGAGTATGTCCTAGAGCACCATTCATGAAACCCTCTTGTTTCTGGTTGTCCTCACACCAGAGGACATCTTTAGGTCCAAGTCCAAAGGTTCCAGAGGTAAACGTGGTGCGATCTCCAGATCTGAACAGGTTTTCACCTCAGAATTTTAAATAAAAAGAGAAGTTCCTGACTAGGTTAACCAGCACACCCGGGTCCAGAAACCTCGCCCAACACTAAACCTGAGAACCGAAGCTCGTTATGGTCCATCTGGATCTGGTTCTGATCGGGGACTAAAAGAGTCCCTGCCTGACGTGGAATCAAACCGGAAACTATAGGGGGTGGGAGGTGTTTGAAGTCTCTGAGAACTGCTTAAGGATCTCCTCTGGTCTTCAGATCTGTCTCTTCAACGAGGACAAAATCCTGCACCCCCATTTTCTAGACCTCTAATTGGTCGGCTCACATATCAGACACAGTGGGAGGCGGAGCCACAGAGAAAACATAGGGGACACATGGAGAGAGGGAGGGTGAAGGGGGAGATGAAGGGAGGGGGGAGGCTGAAGAGGGGAGGACAAAGATGAGGAGGTGCGAAAAAAGGGAGACAGAGAAATGGGGAGAAGGAAAGACGGGGGACCCAGATGGACCCGACCCTCAGAACCACTCACCTGTTTGATCGGGATGGCCCGTCCACTGCCGATGCTGTCGGATCGAGTCTCCAGACCTTTCTTGTCTTTGTCTGGGTCGCTGGTCTTTCTGGACTGTGGACCAGAGAAAAGACACACCCTGTCAGAACCTCAGAGCGTAACCGGACCCAGACAGCTATGATGGTTCCGCTCAAGTCTCAACTAGAACCACATTGAAACACAATAAAATCCAGACTTTGCTCTCCAACACAAATGTTTTAAACTGTCCTTGTCCCTCCTTTGGTTGGTCCTTCTGTGTCCTGCTGTCTTTGAGGACTCACCGTGAAGAGGTTAGAGCGCCGTTTGGACTGCTTCCGGACCGGAGTTGGGGTGTTGGAGCTTTGGAGGACGTCCATCCGGAGCTCCTTCTGACTAGTGCTGGGTGTGGACGGAACCGAGGATGAGAAATCACTGAGACCCCCACCCCCACCACCACCTCCACCTCCACCTCCACCACCATTACTGGTCTGTTTAAGAACATAGAAGACAGAAAGAACCGTCAAAGGGGGACATGACTCCCACAGGGAGACATGTCCCACCAGAGGAGAGATGTCTCACTTGAAGAAAGGACCTGATAGTTAGGGCTGAATGCTCAGGACAAAATAGTGAGGACCCTGGTGAGGACTGCAGGGTGACCTGGTGGTTTTAATCATAAGTGTGTGAAACCTCTGACCTGGCTGACATGGACAGCAGAGACTTGTGTGGAGCAGACAGACGAGTGACTCGGGGAGTTTGGGAGTGACTTGCAAGGTCCGATGGAGAGCTGCTGCTTCTTCCTGATGGTAACGATCTTCTGGGCAACTGCAGAAAACACACAACAACTTTAACACTCCGCAGCAGAGATCTAATCACGGTTTGGTCACATGACAGTGACAGCAATCATCCCAGAGGCGTGCGTGTGTGTGGTGTGTGTATAAAATAACAATACATTTATATACTATTCTTATATGTAGGGGTGTGTGACGGCAAGAACCTGGCAATACATTTATCACATTACAGGGGAGGCGATTCGATGTATCGCGTTACTAAAAGCCAGAGATGTTTGCGGTTTGTCGGACTGAACTTAATTGTAACACTCAGGCCAGATGCCTCCCAGACTCACTCAAATTCAAATTCAAAAATACTTTATTAATCTCAGAGGGAAATTAGAGTTTCAGTACACACAATTCTGAGATCAGACATACAGACATAGACACATGACAGGAATTGGTGACTGTGGTCGTTCACAACCCAAGTCACGCTACCGTAATAGATCAAGAGGGTTTGTATGAGGATTGAGTCACGGGGAGGGAAAAAAAGGCACTTCAGAGTTACCCTCCACAGAGAGGACAGCTTTGCTATGCAAAAAAACACCTCAGACAGATATGCTCACAGACTTCAGACATTACACAACATAAGTGTCCACTAGGTGGGGAGGTAGGGTTGGGACTCTCCTCACTTCAGTGCGTGCAGCCGCATGGGGCAGCGCTCATCACCTCCGTTTGGACAGGGGAGGGAGATAATGGGTTGGAGGGCACATTTACTTCTAGATACGGTTCCAAGGCCTTCACCTGTCACAGTCCCGCCCAGGCTGGGATAGGGAGAAAGAGTTTCCATAGCGACGGCAGCATTCCACATTTCTTCTGAGGGGGGAGTTTTTACTTCAGCCTCACAGGCTCAAGGGTACCAGATTCAGATTAAAATTGTTTTGGGGACCGACAGAGATAATTTCCTCTCTGCCATAAAGTTCTGTTGATCTACAACCCCTCTAGATCCAATAATGGCATAATTAATCCATCCCAATCCGTGCTGATCCGTCCACTCGCTCCTTGATGGAATCAACCTTCTGTGTCAGAGCCTGAATCTCAGCCAAAGTTCCAAGCTTACGACTCATCTCAACAATTATATGAGTCTGTGCGTTCACAGCGCGGTCTAATCCATCCCTGAGCTCCGGGATTGAGCTCAAAAACTCGTTAATTTTCCGGTAAGCCAGGTAACCGCTCAGGCCAAACAGCAGGAATCTCAACACCAAAACGACAAATATCCAGACATCTTCAGAATCCTCTAGAGACAGTTGAGAGAGGCAGATCAGGTTCCACTTTTTCCAGGAGTCCATGACATACCCAGCTGGCTCTGTCCCAGAGGGGCATCTGGGAGCCCCTTCTCCCGTTTTCATCGTTGAAAAAAATTTTGTCAATCGCGTTGAGAGACCAACTGACCAGGTCCATTTTTAATAATTTCCAGTTTCCAGAAAAAATGCAGAAATCGCCGTGCACCCAGAGCAGGACAAACAGCCTTGGGATAAGGAGGGAGGGAGAGGAGAAAAAAGCGTCTGTACTCTCCAAGAGCCAGAAGATAAACATCTAGTGTTATCGCAACATGTTGTTGTTCCATCAGAATGAATGCGGTAAAAACTTCTGCCACCTGGCAGTCGGAGGTTGCACCATACACATAAATACAGTAGCTGTTTACATGTAAATCCTCAATAAAACATTTAAACTCTACTTTTAAATGTAGATTCAGTATCAAACCATGAAATAATAATGCAATATCGTAAACATTGGTTATCAGCTACATCAGCGATATTAATATTGGATATCGACCCACATTTTTATATGGACACATCCCTAATTTAAACCTTCCACATACTTCTGAAAGGGACTTGGTTTGGTCCTAATCCAGAAGTTCCACCTGAGACCTGGAGGGTACAAGTGTTGAAGTGACAGTGTCCAAACACAAAGATGTGGTCCAGGAGCGTCAGACCAAAGCATATACAGTCTATCCTAACGTGTCAACTGAATCAGCAGGGTCGGGAACAGGCCCATTCCCTCTGTTCCAATGAAAATTGATGAGTTTCACAGAATAAACTACTGGTTCCATTGGGGCACCTTGAAAACAGCTGACTGACTGAAAGTTGTTGATCGATGGACTGTTACTGACTGATTTTTCCTCAATGTTGTTGACTTTATTTTGTTGACAGATCTTGTCATCAATAATCTGTGCAGTAAAGGAGCTCTGGAGGTTGAAGAGGTCCATCTTGGTTATCTCAGGGCTATGAAAGTTGTAGGACGATCTTGGTTGACACGTTTGTGCAACACTGCAGGGACATCAGGGGTGGTGCCAGTGATGGTTAAGAAAAGGGACCAGAGGGACCACACTCCTCAGCCTCCATGGAGAAGTCCACTCCAACATACTGGAGACGAGGGTCCGGTGGATAGTGTGAAATCAGGTTGAGAAGGGACAATGTGGGTTTTCTCCTGGCTGTGGAACCATAGACCAGCTCTTTACTCTTGCTAGAGTGCTGGAGGGGTCACAAGAATTTGCCCAAACCCGGAAAAGGCTAATGGCCATGTCCCCAGGTCACAACAACCTTGTGGGGGACTATGAGGAAGATGGCTCTCTGTTATGGGCCATACAGTGAGTCTGGGTTGTGTTGCTGGCAGTAAGTTGGACCGATGTCACTGTTTCTGTGTATTACAGAGCTCCGGACTTCACGTGACTCTCAGAGAGTTGCGCCATGTTGGCAGGCAACAAAGGTAAACAAAATGAACGGGATCGGCTTGGATTTTACTTCGTCTGAGTTTACTTCACACTTTAAAACCGAAGAAATCGTTTTATATAGTCAGAAATTAAATAGACTAAACATCTCTGACCCTTATCGTGCCCCTGGGATACGCTTTAAAAACGCCAGAAGCTGTCGGAGCGGACTTCTTACCAGACCTGGCCAGGGAACGTCTTGGGATTTCCCCGGAGGAGCTGGCCCAAGTGGCTGGGGAGAGGGAAGTCTGGGCCTCTCAACTTAGGCTACTGCCCCCGCAACCCGACTCCGGATAAGCGGATGAAAATGGATGGATGGACAAATAACAGATTTACATGTAAGTAGTTTAAACAGAGAGCTGTGCTGTTTGAATGTATAAACTGAAAGCCAAGAGAAATCACTAGTCCAATTTTTTTCCGTGAATAAAATAAATATGTCAGGCAGGAGCGTCTCAAGATCTGTCAAATAGCAATCCAAAGTGCTTTTCATGTGTGATCTGACAATTGATCAACCATTGCTTAAAAATTAAATACAGCTTATCCGGTTAATTGCTGTGATCATAAAACACGTAAACAGCAGCACGCAGAAATCACGAGGCAACGTTTTACGTGATGTTTACTTGTTGCTATGAGTAATAAGACAGAAAAAGCCACGCCAAAATAAGTTTAGGAAGCCCACTAAGAATTGTAATAAAAGCATTTAAAATGAATACCATACACAGTTGAGGAAACGTTGGTTTAAGTACCTGATATGAAGCGGTCGCTGCATAAATGAAAACCTTTACTCTCGGGATCCCACAGCTTCATTTTAGCCCGGTCACTAGCGTGTTTTATTACAATGATCCAACGTTTGTGGCGCTCCAGATCTTGGGGAATCCTGTAGATGGCTCATTCCTTATGTCGTCCGCATCTGTTCTGGCATTCTGGGGCACAATAGGAATCTACCATATTTCCCATTTTGAGTTTTCTGACAATAACAAATAGTCCAGCTGCGGGCTTCTGCCTGCCAATATGGCGCCGTTTCGATTTGAACTGTTGCATGCCAGGAGGAGTGACGTCCACTCCCGGAGCGCTATAGGACGCATGAGCAACATCGGAATCGTCCGATAAGTCAAGCTGGGCCGATATTAGCAATTTATCTTCATTTCCATCTAGTTGTTGTTTGTGGTCTCAGGTTGTTCTCGTGAGACAGCAATAGTAATGTAGCACGGGACTGTGGGGGTGTTTAACTGATGCAGAGAAGGAATGTAGCTGGTGTGTGTGGAGGGGAACTTTGTAAGCACGGCCATTGGTGGAAGGTGTTTTTCTCTGTTCACTGCTAAGTGTGAAGCAGCAGGGATGAAGATCGGCACCACTAAATCTGAGGCCGTGGTGAGGTCCACGGTGAGCTCAAGGGTCTAGTTCACAAGGAGGGAGGAAGCGAGAGATCGAAAGACAGAAAATAGCAATAATAATATTTTGTGTAAAAGTCAGACAATCTTGATCGATGCAAAGCACTAAGAATACAAAAGCAGTGCTGGTCCGTACCACAGAAACACCACGCGTCACCTCGCTGTGGGGTTTACTCTAAACACTTTTTATCTTTCTGAGTACGATGACGCTGGAGCTGTGTAACAGGCTGGATAAGACTGAAGATTCATAATAACACACACACAAGTGCACACGGACAACACAATGTGAGCGTTGTTTACACACTGTCATGTGTGTATTTGTGTGTGAATATTTACACACTTGATGTGATTTCTTGGCAGTTCTTTAACATTGTGTGTCTGAGTGTGTGTGTGTGTTCATTACAGCTCATTAGTGAGTGCCAACGTAGCATCCAAAGTCTGCACTTTGACACGGATTATAAAGATGAGCGTGTGTGTGTGTGTGTGTGTTTAGGGTTCATGTTGCTGTAATTAGGCTAATTAAATTAGCACACTGATGGATGAGAGAGCACAGTGCTGTCATCCCCCATCCCTCATACAGTGGTCAGTGACCCCGCCCCTTCGACCAGAACAGGCTTCACTTCACATTACAGCACACTGATGACGACACACACACACACACACACACACACACACACACACACACACACACACACACACACACACACACACACACGTGTACACACACAAACAAGCACTCATGCACATACACACCTATGAACGTTTACACACACGTACACACATACCCACAAGCGCACACACGAACAAGCACGCACATACACACACACTCACCTATGCATGCTCACGCACACGTGCACACACAGGCATGTATGCATGCACAAACACACACTCACACATTCACATGTGTGCACACACCAACAAATACACATATTCAAATACACAAACTAAAAGATGAGCACACTCACGCACGCGCACACACACACGCACACACACACACAACTACAAAATCACAACACCAAAACATTCTACGGTTCTGTTGGGTCAGTGTGAACCTGCTCATCGCCATGACGATCCCGCTGATCATGAAGATGAGTGTAATTAAAGCACCACCCTTACAGCAGCCGCCATCGATTGGTTGATCAATGAAGCGAAGGTCACAAAATATATAAATGATACTTATACACACACACACACACACACTTCTTGTTCGTGTGTCCTGATTTTACACACAATCGACGCACTCGTGTTTACAAAATGTTGTTTAAATCAGAGGGTTTAGGAACAATTATTCACCACAAAGACAGACACACAGACACACACGCACACACACACACATATACACACACACACACACAGGGCTGGCGGCTGCTGTCGACAGAAAACATTAAACTCATCGTTCTGCTGGATGATTAGAAAACTGATTAATCTGAGATAATGAGACAAATACAAGGAGCCAAGTACACACACACACACACACACACACACACACACACACACACACACACACACACACACACACACAAAACCCAGATTAACACACAGACACACATTTCTCCACTCAGCAATACACACGGAGGAATGATAAAGAGGATAACAAGGCAGCGTTTAGTGAGGAGCTCTCTCCTGAGGCCGAAAACATCCAAACACACACACACACACACACACACACACACACACACACACACACACACACACACACGCACGTGCGCACACCTACCAACTCTCTGTGCTGCATCGCCTCCCCCTGCAGGACTAACTAAGAACTGCATTTTACCCATACATGAGGGATGTGACTGGACCAGAGGCATGGATTAAGGAACCATCAGCAGGAAACAAGAACAAATCAGAACTCAGTGGATGAGTGGAGTCAGCGATGAAGGCTGCATCACGATGTGTTCAGAGGAATGTCTGGTTTCTTTTTCTAGAGGCAACATGTGGCTCATCCCTTTAGTTAGAGATCTTGAATGATTCAGGGTGTAAAGGTCAGCCTTGAAAAGAAACAGAACTAGAAACTAAACTGGGTCAAAGACTAAAGAGGACTCATATTTCATGTGCAGTGGTCTCTAGTAGGAATGAATGCCTTGTAAGTCATACTCTGGGGAAAAAAAGCTCAGATGCACCTGTTTCACAGCTGGAGGAGAAACTATCTTACCACGGCAGGATTTGGAGTCTTACTTCCTGATATTTGAACATCTCGCCTCTGATTGGATATCAGCAACACAACCCTACCACTAACTTACAACACTGACATTTAATCTCCACAAATAACACAAGCTTGGAGAAGTTCTGCTGTGTGGTGAAGTTTCTAATGCTAACAGTTAGCTTCTATTAACAGATACGTTCTCTGTTGGACGCTAAACCAACAACAGCCTTCCCCGTCGTGAGTCAAGATGGGTAAGTCCATGAACGTTAAGTAGCAGTGTGACGTAGATCTGTCAGGCTTTTCTAATCCTAGAGTTTCACTGTCTATTATCTATCACAAGCTAAAGTAGGAGGTAGGTGTAGGAGACTGTTTTCATGTTCAGCGTGCATGAAAAACCCACAGTTGACTGTTTATAATCAGAAATTATCAGTAAAAATGGTTTTTCAGTGAAGTACCACTTTTAATCGAAGGTCAGAAGAACTAGAAACGATAACAGGAACTTCTGCGCTGGTTCGGGGGTTCCATATGGGATCAGAAATTTAATCTGTACTGTGATGTCTCTGTGCTCCCCCATCCCGGGTTTCTGCCGACAATGAGTCCAGAACCTCTTACCGTCCTGGAAGACCCGCTCCACGTTTAGGCCGTAGGTAGCACAGGTCTCATAGTAGGTGCAGCGCTTCAGGTCATTGGACAGCTTCCTGGCACGGCTGTCGTCAATCACCCTCGGATTGGACGAGCTGATGGCATCTGACAGGAAACAGAAAAACAACTTCCTGCTAACATGTTGCTAAAAATTGCAACAGTACTGTGATGTCTCTGTGTGTCCAGATCTCTCAGGACAATGCAGCGGTGGTCAGGTGGACAAGGTCCTACAGGTGGACCAGGTTCCAGACTGAATGGATCAGATCTGGGACACACAAAAGCAGCCTGAAACATCTGGACTTAGAAACTGGTTCCAGACCAGCAGCTTATAGAAAGATCAGATGGACTTTGGCGCCACCTCCTGGTGGGTCCAGGTCTCCTGCTGCTAAAACCCCCCTTTGATCAGGCTCTGAGGAGCTCAGGCAAGAGAAGAGTCTCCAGAACCTTCATCAATTTAATTATGAAGCTTCTGCGAAGGACAGAATCACCAGAACTGCTCCATCCAAAAGAATCTGATCAAATCTAATTCCATTGCTAATATTTGATTAAACAAATTAAACATTCATTGGTTTTTAATGATTTTTTTATTTAGTAAGTTTACCAAATTTGCCCCGCCCCTTTTTAAATGTTCCAACAGGGGTCAGGAAGTGGTTTCGGTTCCTGAACCAGTGCCTGAGGTGACTGAGGTAGAGAGTACAATATCAAAACAAAACACAGGAAACAATTCAGGTCACCAAAATAAAAGCATTTAGAGATCTGCTAAGCATTTGATTATATGTCATGACCTTTGACCTCTGACCTGTTGGTTCTGGGGTCGCCTAATGTCTGTCTGGGTTATGGTTCCTTTCAACAGATGAGCAAGTGGCTTTGGGTTGAATCAGACTGATCCTGGTCTCTGGAACCCTTTCAGGACTAGAACTACATGAATCTGTTTCATTAGAACCTCATGTGTTTGGTTTCCTCCCAAAGTCACAGATCCATAAAGAACCAGGGTCCTGATCTAGAACCAGGGTTCTGATCCATAATCAAGGTCCTGATCTAGAGTGAAGGTCCTGATTTGGAACGAGGGTCCTGATCTAGAACCAGTGTCCTGATCCAGAACCAGGGTCCTGATCTAGAACCACTGTACTGATCCAGAACAAGTGTCCTGATCCAGAACAAAGTTCCTGATCCAGAACCAAGGTCCTGATCAAGAACCAGGGTTCTGATCCAGAACCAAGGTCCTGATGTAAAACCAAGGTCCTGATATAGAACCAGGGTCCTAATCCAGAATCTGGGTCCTGATCCAGAACAAAGTTCCTGATCCAGAACCAAGGTCCTGATCAGGAACCAGGGTCCTGATCTAGAACCTGGGTCCTGATCTAAAGCCAGGGTCCTGATCCAAAATGAGGGTCTTGATCTAGAACCAAGATCCTGATCTAGAACCTGGGTCCTGATCTAAAGCCAGGGTTCTGATCCAAAACCAGGGTCTTGATCTAGAACCAAGGTCCTGGTTCAGTACAAAGGTCCTGATCCAGAACCAGAGTCTTGATCTAGAACAAAGTTCCTGATCCAAAACCAGGGTCTTGATCTAGAACCAGGGCCTTGATCCAAAACCAGAATCCTGATCAGAAACTAATACTGTGATCCAGAACCAGGGTCATGATCCAGAACCTGAGTCCTGACCTAGAACCTGGGTCCTGATCTAAAGCCAGGGACCTGATCTAGAACCAGAGTCTTGATCTAGAACCAGAGTCCTGATCCAGATCCATGGTCCTGATCTAGAACCAAGGTTCTGATCTAGAACCTGGGTCCTGATCTAAAACCAGAGTCCTGAACCAGAACCAGGTTCCTGATCTAGAACCTGGGTTCTGAACTAGAACCAGAGTCCTGATCCAGGGTACTAATCTAGAACCAAGTTCCTGATCCAGAACCAGGGTCCTGATTTTAAACCAAGGTCCTGATCCATATCCAGGGTCCTGATCTAGAACCAATGTTCTGATCTAGAACCAGGGTCCTGATCTAGATCAATGGACTAGATCAGAACCGACCCCAGTGGTAAACTGAACTGAGATCAGCTGTAGTTCTGATCTGGGGCCAGAAGGAGGCAGCAGAGCCTCAATCAGACTGACGTGGATCAAATCTGACCGGTCCTAGTACCGAGACAAGAGGTGTGTGTCAGACCTTGTGTCCCGACCAGAACCAGTGGCAGGTCTGTGGCGTTCCTGAAGCTGGCCAGGCGGTTGAAGTAGTGGTAGACCGTCTGGAAGCTGATCTCGTCCTCCAGACTGAAGACGAAGACGATGGCGTCAACCCATAATGCAAACTACAAAACAGAACACAACCTTCAGCCTGGAGCAACACATAACCGGTCCCGGTACATTTTCTAGTGCACAAAAAAGCTCAAGCTAAGGATGTTCCGATCACTTTTTTTTTTTTTTTTGCTCCCGATCCAATTCCGAGTCATTTGATTTTAAGGATCTGCTGATACCGAGTCCCGATCCGATAGTTCAGAAACGAAAGAAGGCGAACACACTAGAGTTGTCCTTATTAACATTAATGCGTTTCTTTCTTTCTGTATTAATTTAGTTTCTTTAGTAGATTAGCCAAAAAACATCACTTGTTTAGGAAGTACTTTACTAAGAAGCGCGTTAACATTACGAATAAATGTAAAAGTAGCCCAGTCGCTCATATTTTTTATCGTGTACTCCGTGTGTGGTTGCTTTCAGCAAAAGGCGTGGCGCATGACGGTCAGCAGCAGAGTAACTTTTGTCTACAAAACAACTGTGAAGCTGCTACGTTTGTAACGGTAAGAAGAGAGCAGATCATACCGTGACTCAGGGAGACTGAAGAACACGACGTTTGCAACCTCAGACACTCATGCAGTGTGATAAATATTCAGCTCTCTTGGCATGTTTGCTGTCCGTAGACCATTTCTTGGTTTCTTTAAGTATCTTTTCGTGTCGGCTGGCTTAGCTGAATTCCTGCAGTGAACTGAGCAGGGTCGGTTTTTTAAGGTGGCACATTAGTGTTGAACGCAGCACGACCTTTTCCACCTCATTAAAGCCTTTGCACACATAACACGCGTTTAAAACACTCCTTTTGCTGTTCATTCAAAAATAAATAACAGACATTTTTTCTCTCTTGAGGTGACAACTATGCTCTGTTAGCTAACTGCTACATGTTATGGTGCGTGGATTCCCAAACTACCTTAAATTGTGGGACTTTATGGTGTCGTCTGTGAAACAAAGAATACTGATGTAGAGGCGCTTGTATGGTAAAATCTGATTTTTCCCACCGATTCCGATTCCCTGAACATCACGAGATCTGACCTGTTTCCGATCACGTGATCGGATTGGAGCATCCCCAGTTCAAGCCCATCAGAAGAAGTTGTCCCGAACCTGACCCAACCCATCAGAGTGGAGCAGAACCTACCTGAGCCTCAGGAGGACCTCCTTCATCTCTGATCAGCAGCAAGTGGCTCTGACCGTCCACCACCATCTCCTTCTTAAAGCGTCCTCCTGGAAAACAGCCGCCAATCAGCTGACCGCACTCAAGGTACCAGGTAGGAGGAGCTATGCAAGATGACGCCGAGCAATGAGGATGAAAGATGTTCCTCTGATCTCAGATCTGATCACCACAGAGTTCTGACCTTTGACCCTGAAGTCTGAAGCTCTGTGGAGCCATTCATGTCTCTAAAGAATGTGGGCGGAGCTATTGAATGATGCTGGAGGTTATAACAGATTAGTCTGATGAGTGTTAGTACCAGAACCAGGATTGGAATCAGAACTGAAAACAGGATCGGACAACTGATGTGGATATGGAGTTCAACTACAGTGGAGAATGATGATGATGGTAATGATGATGGTGATGAGGGGGTGGTACTAAAAGCTCAGGTCCAGGATCAGCAGTTTCAGGTCCCAGTAGACCTAAATATCCCGACCATCTGGTTTTCTTCAGAGATCAGGTGGTCTGGATAACCTAAAGAGGTCCTAGAACAACTTTGTGGCTCTATGACACACATGAAACTGTGTTGGGGCCCAAAATGACCTTGGGGCCAAAGACAGCCTCATAATAAGAGCCATGAGACAGGTTAACCCCGCCCACTTGACCAAGACGTGAATATGAAATGAGCCGTGTGCTGATTGGCCGGTAAACTCTGCTGGTTCTATAACTACCTAGTAAGGTTTTATATTTCTGATGCTGAAGTGGGTTGGGACATGCAGATGAAAGGGGCGTGTCTAATCTCATGAGCTTAAAGCTTTACTGGTTTACATAAAAGCAGGTCAGAGATGGAACGGACCTTGTTGAACCCCTAGCTGCCTTGCTCATCAACAACAACAAGGTAAATGTAGTTTTGTATTCTAGGACCGCTTTAAGACTACAGACCGACTGAAAAATGATCTGGTCTGGGATCAAGCCAGACCGGAATAGATCAGACCCGACCCGACACAACCAGATCGGAGATGAAGCCAAGGATCTGCAGAACTGAACCTGAATCCACCTCTAACAGGATCTAGGATAGAGGGAGGTGAGGAGGGTGTTTTTACCTGCATCCACGTCAGCTGTTACACAAGGTGAGTCCAAAGACAGGAAGAGAAGAAAAACAGAGCATGAAGGATTCAGATCAACGGGGAGGGGGGTGGTAATAAACAGAGACGTAAAAGCAGCAGAACCTGAAGAACCTGGAGGTCTAAGAGCTTCAGAGAGTTGTGGCAGTCAAAGGTCAAGGGTCAAAGTCAGAGGTCAGGTGACCTCCCAGTCCAAAGAGTTGAGTGTTAAGCCTGATTTATGCTTCTCCGTCTGCGTCAGTGCGGAGACACGCAACGCCATTATCCGTCCTTGCGTAGGGCTCCGGCAGGCTCGCAAGTACGTACGGACTCGAGCCCACTTTTTTAAACATCCGTCGAACGAGACGGATTACGCAAGCTTGTGATTGGTCAGGACGCCGCTGTTGTTTACAGCGTCGCCATTGCAAAGAGAGCCGAGTTTAACTAGCGGCAGACACGGAGAAGCTTGAAGAATACCTCGTGAAAAAAACTCTAAAAATATGAACGTTTCATCCTCCCGTGACTGGAGGAGTGAAAAGATGCGCAGCAAGCGTTTTATTTGTGGACGGAAATGACAGGAAACATGGGTTTAGAGGTCGGGAGCACATGAAGAGGTGGGAGAATGAGAGACAAATATGTAAAAGTCTCTTATATACACAAAAAACACAATATAAACACACGATCTTGGACGATACATGACAGGATACCACAGAACAGCGCTACGCCCTCTGTTGTCCTGCCGAGGAATTGCTTTGCAACACTCTCCAGGAGACGGAGAAGTAAAAGAGCAAATCGCTTCCGTCAATCCGTGCGTGTCTGTCCCTTGCGGAGCTGACGGAGAAGCATAAACCAGGCTTTATGGAGGTAAGCCTCAGTGAGACATGGACAAAGACTAGTGTGGATCAGATAACAACTATTATTATTATTATTATACCATTAGGCCTGAGATTGAAGGCTGGGGTAAAGACATCATATGAGTGAGATGTGTACAGTCTCCATGGTAACCAGAGTCCAGCTTCTGCAGAGCACTGCCAGAGGAACTGGTCTAAACCCTGTCCCCAGATTCCAGGACTGCTAGAAGATGTTTGCTGGAGGTGATCGGCTCCTCGGGAACCCCAGCTCAGTGAAGGGCTAAAGAGACTCCAACATGGAGTCATTTCCTCCACCCTTCCCATAGCTGTTGTACCAGATCGTACTGGAGAACAAGGAGATGTTTCACTTCGAGCTGGAAATTATCAACAAGACTGAAATCATCTCTGGAAACATCTGCGTGCGGAACACTTGAACTGTAAAAAGAGCCATGGGAGCACCCACATCATCATCATCATCATCATCATCATCATCGGAAACATGGTCGCTCCAGCAGCAGCGGTCACATGCTTACTGGGGCCAGTGATGGACATGTCACATGTTGCTCCTCAGGGCTAGAACCTAGTCTGGAAACTGATAGGGATGCACCGATCAGGTTTTTTGCTGTCGATCACCGATACCGATATCAAAGAATGCTGATCACCGATACCGATATCAAAGAATGCTGATCACCGATACCGATCACTTGGATTGGCCAGAAATTTTCTACAACATTATAATGAGTGCTACAAACTACATAATCTGGGAATAAAGGAAATGTAACCTAATCTAAGATGGTCTGTATTAGGGTTGTCACGGTGTGAAAATTTAACCTCACGGTTATTGTGACCAAAATTACCACGGTTTTCGGTATTATCGCGGTATTTTTTTTAAACGTGCTACATTTTCACACTATTAAATAAACCCTGTATGTCAGGAAATATTGTCCTCAGTTTGCGTCTAAATTTAGCCTAAAATGTGTTATTTTGTAATTATGTTGTTTATTTGTTTACATTTTTCCCTTTAGTCTTTAAAATACCAATATTTGCCCATAACTTCTTATTTTTTGTCTGTTTGATGTCATCATTTTAAAAATATTAGTTCAGATGATACTCAGTACTCAAGTAGCCTTCTAATCAGATACTTTTTTACCCTTACTTGAGTAATAAACCCTATATCAGGGAAATGTTGTCCTCGGTTTGTGTCCTTCCAGTGAGCTTTGCAGATGTAGGAAAATGTCATCAGGCAGTAATCGTTGTTAAATTCATAATTATTCTCGGAGAGAGACCAACTCTTATCTGCCCCTGGGAGCCCCGTAATGCATAGCGTCATTTCAACATGGCGGTGTCCGCGACACGGTTTATATGCAGGTAGCGGCGCTGCGGCTGCTTTATATAGCGACTCGTTGCATTCTCCCTCAACCCAAATCCTCGGATCACGCATTTTAGCTAAAACGCTAACGTTAGCTTGCCTTGCGTTGACTGTAGAGTTGTGGGTGATGGTCACGCAGATGTGTCATGAGATTTGAAGCGTTGCTGCCTTTCACAGACACTTTTTCTGCACGTGCTGCAAACAGGATAGCCGTCTTCTATAAACTCCCTCAGCATTCTTCAAATATCTAAAATATGCCCGTAATTCCGACTTTTTCTTCTTTGTGGGATAATAAATGTCCTCCTGAGCGCTGCCGTCTCCTCCTTTGACCATTATTTCAGCTTTAGCTCAAGAAAGTTTTGGTTGTAAACAGCAAAGTGCGCATGTGCCGCCGACAACTTCAGCCGATGATACGGTGGCTGTTAAGGGTCACCTCGCCTACACCGCAGTCACGGTAATCCACCAAGATAATATAGTTTTTTAAAAAACAAGACGGTTATTAATATTGTCAACTTTTTTGTTTTTACCGGGGTTTACCTCTACACTGGTTACCGTGACAACCCTACCTGATCGGTCTGCTTTGATCTATTTTGAAAATTCCGATCAAAACCGATAGGGGCGCTATCGGCCGATTACGATCAAATGCCGATCCATCGGTGCATCCCTAGAAACTGATAGTAATTTAGTCCAGCAGCATCTCCTTGTTTGAGTCAGGAAGACCCAAAACCCTCAGGACCAGGACCTGGATCAGAACCAGGACTCTAGGTGCTTATTGTTATTTTATGAGTCAGATTTAGGATCTTTGCTGTTAATTGTTCACTTTATGGCTACTCGTTGTAATGCGTAACCATAGCAACAGCAGGTTCTTTAAACCAGAGGGAGCAGCTTCACATCTCAGATAATCCCCAAACTGTCTTTGTGGATCTGTTTGGAACCACTTTAGCGAACGTGTCTCTAAATTCAACCTGATGGTTCTGGTTTGTCTCGCTCTTCTTCCTGAGACAGGTTTTGTTGGTTCTGTCTCCCGTCCACGTGTCTTTTGTCTCAGACTGGAACATGGTGGGCCGTTTTAGCTGCTTGAAGCGTCTAAACGACTCATTCCTGCAGCTCTACAGAGGCGGAGCGGGTCTGGGGCGGGACACGGTGGCGCTGTGAGGTTCTGGAAAGTTCTTAGCCTGGAGACGCTGCATTGTTTACTAATACACGAGGAAACTGCTCCAGACCAAACACACCAAAGACTGCATCCAGAACAGGGACGGGCTTACGTCTGATCTCGGGTCAGTCTGGTGGACAGTGGGAACAGGTCTGACGGTTTATTAGAGTTTTACAGATCACAGTCTGGGGTTGGAGGTCCGTCTGGATCGGTTCTGGTGGGTTTAGTACAAAAAACAGGAACAGGTGTTAAAAGGCATCAGAGACGTTCCTACCCTCAGGAGACTCCTCCTGGACGTACGTTCCTGTCAGGTACCTGTGGACCAACGCCGACTTCCCACTGGCCAGATTACCCACAATGCCCTGTGGAAACCAAGAAATCAGTGGATCCCAAAAGATCGCCGACATATCTGACTGACATCTGATGTTTACACAGATTCTAACTGGATCATAAGAACCACACAGAACAGGGTCATCATGATCCCAGTGGTCCTAACACCTCCTAAATATTAGTTCTTCTTCAGACCTCTAGACAGGCTGGGGAGCTCCAGGAAGTCCAGCTGGATCAGGATCAGTGGTTCAGAGTTCCTGTCCCAGCAGCCTGATGGGTTAAAACCTAGTCTAGAAGTTTCTAAAACTCACCACTTTAAGTTCTGGTACTGTTCGGCTCAGGGTCCACTCCTGACTGTTCACAAACGCATCTGAAACAGAAGCAGAACCGGAACCTTTGGTTACTCAGCTGTGCAAAAATCATGATGCATAACAAAAATTTAAAATACAGGAATTAGTCAGCTGATTGTCGCCTAGCAACAGCATCCTCAGATGAGAGCGCGGGAGAAGAGAAGACAGACACCAGACAAGAGCACCAAAGACGAGGTGGATGGATGCAGTGATGACATGAGTGAGACGCTCCATCAGGGACGTGAGGACGAGTTTACACAAGTCTAGAAAAGCCCAAACCACTGTGGGCTCTTCTGGTACCAGAACCTCTGGACCAAAACAGACTGAAGCTTGTTCTCTTTCTTCAGCTTTGGGAACTAAAGATGTATGGTGGCTCTAGAGGGACACAAGCCTGAAACCTGTTCAACCAACTGTGTGTGTGTGTGTGTGCGTGCGTGCGTGCGTGCGTGCGTGCGTGCGTGTGTGTGTGTGTGTGTGTGTGTGTGTGTGTGTGCGTGCGTGCGTGTGTGTGTGTGTGTGTGTGTGTGTGTGTGTGAGACTGCTGTTTGTGTAACTTTATCTGTTTGATCCAGTTGACCCAAGCAGATGAAACTTGAGAACAGGTCCTGAAAGGAAATGCGGTGCGTTCACGGACCTCACACACAGACAGATGTCACAGATAGGGCGGACCAGACCCAGACTCAACTCACTCTCTAGTAATAATTAAAAATTACAAATTATTAAAGCAAATAGAACCAAGCCTCCTACAGGTTCCAGAGTGGGAAGAACTCTTTGGGCCACAGACGACATCTGTGCCAAACCTGAGTGTGAGGACGTCGTTCTCCTCACCAGAACTATGAGGTTCCTCCTTACGGACAGCCCTGGATCCCCAGGGACACAAAAGAACCGCTTAACAAGTAAAAGAGTAGTCTGGGAGGGAGACTAGAACCACAGAGGAGATTAGAAAAGCAGCTCAAAGTCGAGGTACGTTCAACAAGGAAGTGTCCAGGAAGCACCTGGAGACCGAGCTCCAGCAGAACAATAGGAGATGTGTGGTGAGGGATGAAGAACAGAATCAGATAGATGGAACGTTGTTCTTTAACCCCTTAAACCCAAACACCCCCCGGGACTGGAGGTTGCAGGACTTAGGGGTAAAATCATCCCGACTTAACAGGGACAGGAATGATGAAAACACCATTTCTGCCTCAACACCACCGAAGGACAGAGACCTGGTGGGCTACTTAGTGGAGCGGTGTGACAACAATCATCTCCTCTAAAACCAAAGAGAAGATTGTGAATTTTAGAAGAAGCAGGAACATGTGAAACACTTGTTCCATCATAGGAGAAGAAGTGGAGGTGTCCACCTTACAGAGCAGAGGACAGAGCAGACTGGACTTGACTTAAGAAGTGCAGGTCTGATATTTCTGCTGGTTCTGACCACACACACACACACACACACACACACACACACACACACACCACAGTTTTAATCGGATAAACAACAGAAACTAAATACTGAGCTGAGATTCAGTAAGCTTGTCCAGATGTGCACCAAGAGGCTAACAGCTGGATCAGGGTCAAGCAGGCCCAAATTACACCAGATTCTGGTTGTGACCTGAACATCTAAACACGTCTCACATCAACTCCACTAGTCCACACAGATGTGGACAATAAACCTTAAATATCAAGCTGGTCATCTGGGTCCTGGAGGATGCTTTAATCACATCTGGATTAGGCTCCTCCCACATCTGCATGAGCTCCTGCCTTCTAACATCTGTACCAAGGCCTCCTCCTGATGGACCTGAAGTCCACCTGTCTCGTGCTCTGAGCAGAATCAAGTCCGTGTTTCGTCATGTTTATAAAACAAAAAGCTACAGAACTATGGAGCAGAACCACGGGTTCTGCAGGAGTGTGCTCCCTTATCTGGACCAAGAAGAACCAGGACACCCGGGGGTTTCTCCGCTCCTACCTTCGATCGCGATGACATGCTCCCGGATCTGGTTCTGCAGCAGCGGCTCCTCCACCCGCTCCAGCAGCTCATAGATGGAGTAGATATTGGGATGGACGGACTCGAACCTCTGGATCTCGGTCCGGATCGCGGCCGAGTTGGCCAGGTGCTGCTGGTAGTTCATCCCTGGAACTCCCTGTGGGGGTTCACCTAACTGCTCTCCGCAAAAAGCAGCGGACCCCCGGGGAGAGGTTTGGAGAATCAGGTCGGTGAAGCTCCAGGAGACTGTTCAGGACTTCTGAATCCTCATCTGCTGACCAGCGGGATTGATGCTGGATTTGGTCTCTACGCAGTAATGTTTTAATCCAACAGAGAGCTCAGACCCTCTACATCCCTGGAGTATCTAATCCGAGTGTTCCTCCAGCGGCCGCGGCAGGTGGCTGCTACTGTCCGGAGAAAGCAGCTGTTCGGCGGTGCGTCCCACTTCCCAGCTCCGCTTCAGTGACAGATGTGCGGCAGGCGGCGGAGCACCGCTTCCCCATATCCCACCTCCTGTCTGGGCAGTATCCCACCGGCTTCCTAACGTGTTGCCGGACTACTGGAGGCTTTTTACGGCACTTTGTGTCATGACGAACCGGACGAGACGGCCTTGTTAGGTGGCTAAAGCTAACTAGCTATAGCTTCCACAAACCAAGGATAAAGACAGGAAATCGCCGACTCCCACGCGTTAAAGTCCGCCTCACATCAGGCCGGAGAGTGGGGCTGAGTTCCCGGACGAGACGCAGGAGAGACCCGGAGAGGTGAACAACACCAGTGGATGCTGGTGGTTCGGTAAACACTGGAGGTGTGTAGTTTGGATCCCCGCTCCTGTCCCTCCGTGGGTTTTGTCTCCGCGACAGATGAACAGCTTGGGGTCCTCCTCGGCCTGGATGTGGAGCTGCGCAGCGGGAGCTCCGGGACACTCCGTAGCGGTTAAAAGCTCCGTCTATAACAGGTATGACCTCTCAACAAAATCAGGACGCTGTTCCGGTCCAGTATCCCAGCTAGGTGGGCTCTGTCCCACAAGATCCCAACCGGGATTTCCTCGCGCGAGGATCATATTACACAGAGTTCCGGTCCGGCGTTTCAAAATAAAGCCAGAGACCGCCAACATGACACTTCGAGATGGCTTGGGGTTGCTACAGCAACAGCAAGACGACCCCTCTGTTCAAAACCAATAACTTACAGTTAATTTATTCCAACCGATATGTGACCGTTTATCAGAAAATAGCAACTTTAGCCTGCAATAAAACCTACAATATTTGTAACTATCTAAATCTAGTACTTCTGCATTGGGGTAGTATTCTAGATTATTTTTCTGACCTTCGGCCAGCTGCATTTGGAATAGTTTATTCCCCGTGACTGACTAAGATAAAATCTATTCATCACCTCTAGGGGCTAGTGAAAAGTCTACATCAGCCATTGAGTGAAAATGAGACTGCTCGGATAGATCCACCACAGAAATCTCTAAAAATATTTCCACAATCTTTTTTAAAGACTAAATTGACATTTTAAATTGGAACTCCCAAGATTTAGTAAGACATTATTGTCACCATTATTACTGTGCTTATTTTAAGGCATTAATTTTCAATTGGAAGTCGATACGATTTTTAAAAGGTCAAATTGTGATTTTGTTTTGGAAATCGATCTTCTCCTGTTCCGGTTTTGCCGTCTACTTAACAGCTGGACGCGTCTTCTCTCAGTTACTAAAATTATATTTCCTAGAGATTTTTCACAGAAGCTGGACACAAACAGGGACAATGCTGCTGACGTCAAATTTTATTAGATCTCTTCATCCGGATATAATCCTGTTTAAAAATGATCCAAGTGTCCAAAATCTAAATGTCCCATCCTGTGTAGTTGCTCCAGATACGGCTCGGTTCCGGTTCCTAATAAGCCAGACCCGGTACCGTCTCTCCATCCAGCAGTAAACGGTGAACGATGCCGCTCCTCTTCCTCCCGCTGCTGGTGGCCTTGATGCAGCAGTCGTGACCCCCCACCAAGAACCGTGTCTCGGTTCCGTCGTCCACGAACTCTCCCTGTGGACAGAAACCAGCAGAGCTGCAGGTGGGGGACCAAGATAAACCGGAAATAACATAGGCCAGGAATGAGCAGGAAAAAACAAAACAAACAAGAACATATAAAAGGTAAAAGTCAAAACAAGACGATTTAACCAAACGAGTCTTTAAAAAATACTTCTGGATTTCAATAAACATCATGGGAGGAAAGGAAAAAAAATATAACATTAAAAACCAGGAGCCTCATTTATCAAGCTTGCTTACACACAAAACGGGGTCGGAAAACTGCATAAGCAACTTTCCACGCAAACTTTGGGATTTATGAAAGAAAACGTAGCGGAAAAATGTGCACAACTTTAAGTTGACTAAGGACCTGGCTTACGCACATGTTGGACATAGAGAGCACCTGCAGTGCTGCTGCTGAGAAGATACAATTATGAAATCCTGCAGCATTATCACTTGTACTGCTTCGTTTTCACACAGAACAAGACCCCCCCCCCCCCCACACACACACACACACACACACACACACACAGCCTGAAGCGCAGAATACGAAGTGCAGAATATCAGCAGGGGGACAGATTGAGACAGAATGTCATGCGTCTACACTGTAGACTCTACAGTGTGTGCCCTGTCACTGTGACTCGATTGATCATGCGCCCTGGCAGGGGAGATTGCCGTTTGGGTGACTGGTTAGTGTGCATGACTCTCACCCGGGATTCTGTGGATCAAATCCTGATTGGACCAGTTTTTTTTTATATCCGCCACAGATCTCTCAGAAGAACTCAGCATTGACGGCTTCAGCAACGCTGTGCCACTCCGTGGATTTTCTCTTGTTTGTTTTGCAAAAGCACTTCCTTTCATTTCTCCACCTCACCCACAGGTACCTCCATTTCTGCTTCTGTGAAATTGCGCTTCCTTGATCCGCCTTGATCTGCGGTCGCCATCGTCATTGGCGGAGCGCTGCAACAGCCGGCTTATGTACATGCATGAGATCCACACGGCACTTTGCATTGACTATTTATGGCAGGAAGTGGGCGTGGTGAGGGCGGGATGTGACTAAAAAGCAGCTGAGAAACATTCTAGTTAGTCTCAGATTTATAAAGCAGAGATTGCGTGCAGCTGTGCATATTCCATATTTGATAGATCACAAACCTACTTGGCGTAAGTACATTTTTTTTGCTGAGCTCAAGTACGGTTTTAGTAAGGATTCTACACAATGTTAGATAAATGAGACCCCTGGACCCAAAACTAATGACCTGAAAAATGCATAAATAAATAAATGTGACAGTGGAGGAAAACTTGGAATTTTTTTTAAACAGGAAGCGTCTTCGGGGGAAAAAACTGGTTTAGAAAATAAAAGTATCCCAAAATCAGTAAAAAAAAAAATCTCGTCTCGTCTCTCGTCTCGTCTCGTCTTCCTCCGCTTATCCGGGTCCGGGTCGCGGGGGCAGCATCCCAACTAGGGAGCTCCAGGCCGTCCTCTCCCCGGCCTTGTCCACCAGCTCCTCCGGCAGGACCCCAAGGCGTTCCCGGACCAGATTGGAGATGTAACCTCTCCAACGTGTCCTGGGTCGACCCGGGGGCCTTCTGCCGGCAGGACATGCCCGAAACACCTCCCCGGGGAGGCGTCCAGGAGGCATCCTGACCAGATGCCCAAACCACCTCAACTGGCTCCTTTCGATCCGGAGGAGCAGCGGTTCTACTCCGAGTCCCTCCCGAATGTCCGAGCTCCTCACCCTATCTCTAAGGCTGAGCCCGGCCACCCTACGGAGGAAACTCATTTCGGCCGCTTGTATCCGCGATCTCGTTCTTTCGGTCATTACCCAAAGCTCATGACCATAGGTGAGGATTGGGACGTAGATCGACCGGTAAATCGAGAGCCTGGCTTTCTGGCTCAGCTCCCTCTTCCCCACGACAGATCGGCTCAGCGTCCGCATCACTGCAGACGCCGAACCAATCCGCCTGTCGATCTCCCGATCCCTCCTACCCTCACTCGTGAACAAGACCCCGAGATACTTAAACTCCTCCACTTGAGGTAGGACCTCTCCCCCGACCCGGAGGTGGCAAGCCACCCTTTTCCGGTCGAGAACCATGGTCTCAGATTTGGAGGTGCTGATCCTCATCCCAGCCGCTTCACATTCGGCCGCGAACCTACCCAGCAAGAGCTGAAGGTCAGAGCTGGATGAAGCTAGGAGGACCACATCATCCGCAAAAAGCAGAGACGAGATTCTCCTGCCACCAAACTCGACACACTCCACACCACGGCTGCGTCTAGAAATTCTGTCCATAAAAGTGATGAACAGAACCGGTGACAAAGGGCAGCCCTGGCGGAGTCCAACCCTCACTGGGAACAGGTCCGACTTACTACCGGCTATGCGGACCAAACTCACGCTCCTCTGGTAAAGGGACTGAATGGCCCTTAACAGAAAGCCACCCACCCCATACTCCTGGAGCGTCCCCCACAGGGTGCCCCTGGGGACACGGTCATAAGCCTTCTCCAAATCCACAAAACACATGTGGATTGGTTGGGCAAACTCCCATGCCCCCTCCATCACCCTTGCAAGGGTATAGAGCTGGTCCACAGTTCCACGGCCAGGACGAAAACCACATTGCTCCTCCTCTATCTGAGATTCAACTATCGATCGGACCCTCCTCTCCAGTACCTTGGCGTAGACCTTTCCAGGGAGGCTGAGGAGTGTGATCCCCCTATAGTTGGAACACACCCTCAGGTCACCCTTCTTAAAGATGGGGACCACCACCCCGGTCTGCCACTCCCTAGGAACTGCCCCCGATGACCACGCAATGTTGTAGAGACGTGTCAACCATGACAGCCCTACAACATCCATAGCCTTGAGATACCCAGGACGAACCTCATCCGCCCCCGGGGCTCCGCCGCTGTGTAGTTGTTTGACTACCTCAGCAACTTCTGCCCCCGAGATCGGACAGTCCATCCCCAGGCCTCCCAGCTCTGGTTCCTCCTCAGAATGCGCATTGGTGGGATTGAGGAGCTCCTCAAAGTATTCCTTCCACCGTCCGACTATAGCCTCAGTTGACGTCAGCAGCTCCCCATCCCCACTGTAAACAGTGTGAGCGAGTTGCTGCCTTCCTCTCCTGAGGCGCCGGACAGTTTGCCAGAACCTCTTTGGAGCCGATCGATAGTCTTTCTCCATGGCCTCACCAAACTCCTCCCACGCCCGAGATTTTGCCTCGGCAACTGCCACTGCTGCACCCCGCTTGGCTATCCGGTACCTGTCTGCTGCCTCCGGAGACCCACAGACCAGCCACGCCCTGTAGGCCTCCTTCTTCAGCCTGACGGCTCCCCGAACCTCTGGTGTCCACCAGCGGGTACGGGGGTTGCCACCACGACTGGCACCGGCCACCTTACGGCCACAGCTAGCAACAGCCGCCTCGACAATCGCAGAGTGGAACAAGGCCCACTCGGACTCAATGTCCCCCACTGCTCTCGGGACGTGGTCAAAGCTCTGCCGGAGGTGGGAGTTGAAGACCGTCTTGACAGGTTCTTCTGCCAGGCGTTCCCAGCAGACCCTCACTATGCGTTTGGGTCTGCCAGGTCTACGCGGCATGTTCCCTTGCCATCTGATCCAACTCACCACCAGGTGGTGATCAGTTGACAGCTCCGCCCCTCTCTTCACTCGGGTGTCCAAAACATACGGCCGCAGGTCAGATGATACGACTACAAAATCTATCATCGACCTGTGACCTAGGCTGCCCTGGTACCAAGTGTACCGGTGGGCATCCTTATGTTCGAACATGGTGTTCGTTATGGCCAAACTGCGGCTTGCACAGAAGTCCAATAACAAAACACCGCTCGAGTTCAGATTAGGTGGGCCGTTCCTCCCAATCACACCCCTCCAGGTCAAGCTGTCATTGCCCACGTGAGCATTGAAGTCCCCCAGCAGGACAATGGAGTCCCCTGATGGAGCACTATCTAGCACTCGTCCCAGGGACTCCAAAAAGGATGGGTACTCTGAACTGATATTTGGCCCATAAGCACAAACAACAGTCAGGACCCGTTCCCCGACCCGAAGGCGCAAGGAAGCTACCCTCTTGTCCCCCGGGGTAAACCCCAACACACAGGCAGAGAGTCTCGGAGCTAACAAAAAGCCAACCCCTTTTTTTTTTATTTTATTTTTTTTTTTTTATTTTTTTTTTTTTAAATAAATAAATAAATTTAAAAAAATGTTGGAATTTAGAATTATATTGTGAATTTAGTTAATCGGTCAAATAAATAAACACCATAAATAAACAAGTGATACAAGAACATGTTTAATAAATATATAAATCTGACCTATGAAACCTTTTTTTTTTTCAAATAAAAGCGTAGTTTTAGAAAAACATACATCATATGAAGAAAGTCAAACCTACAATTCTTCTTTCTTGAATGAACTAGTCTAAAATATGTAAAACGTGTTGGTTTAAAAATTAAAGCAGAAATTGCCGTTGGTGTTTGATGGTTATGTTACTGATAATCAAAAATAAAATTTTATTGACTTTTTCGTGGCTGTCTATAGACTCAGAAGCACAACTTGTTGCTTTAACTCAAGTCTTTCTCACCATTGTGTCCATTTTCTGTCCGTTGCACCAAACATCCATAGTGTCCTTTTCTGTTGAACAAAAGGAAGTTTAGTCCAAATCTTAAATTCTCTCAAACTTTGTTCACCTGAGCTAATCTCAGTCTGAGCTGGTGTTTCTGCAGAACTCACCAAGGACCACCCTGTAGTCTGCCCCGTCCATCTGGAACACCCAGGTCCTGGTGGCCTTAGCTCTATTGTTAATGAACTTCTGGAGACTCGTCCCGTCTATGTTGAGTGAATACTCGTAGGAGAAGCCGCCGATGGCCTCGATGTTGATGGTGGCTTTAATGTCGGAGCTGCCCACGGTAAAGGTCTCCTTTCCAACCAGCTTGAACATCCAGTCTTTTCTGATGACTTCCTGTTGAGAGGACATGTTCAGGACACACCTGTCTGTCAGCTTTAGTTGCCATGGTAACTGCTCTCTGTGTGGCGCTACAAGTTGGATTGATAGTCTTTAGTTTTTGTGAATCATTCTCTGTGAAATACTGCACTGAGCCGAAGTTTAAACGTTAGGCATCAAGAGCGGAACCTGAGGAACTCCAGGAGTAATTACTGGTGTTTTGATTGGATAATTTCACTGGATTCCAGAAACATTTGTTATTCTGCAGGAATGTGATGCGATGTGACACGAAGATACCAGCATGCGATAAAACGTCCTATGTCTGGATGAGTTGAAGGTAGAATCTTTTAATGTCCATCCATCCATCCATTTTCACCCGCTTTTCCGGAGTCGGGTCGCGGTGGCAGTAGCCTAAGGCGAGAGGCCCAGACTTCCCTCTTCCTAGCCACTTGGGCCAGCTCCTCCGGGGGAATCCCAAGGCGTTCCCTGGCCAGGTGAGAGACATAGTCCCTCCAACGTGTCCTGGGTCTACCTCTAGGTCTCCTCCCAGTTGGACGTGCCCAGAAAACCTCACCAGGAAGGCGTCCAGGAGGCGTCCTGACCAGATGCCTGAGCCACCTCAACTGGCTCCTCTCGATGTGGTGGAGCAGCGGGTCTACTCCGAGCCCCTCCCGGATGACCAAGCTTCTCACCCTATCTCTAAGGGAGAGCCCAGCCACCCTACGGAGAAAACTCTTTTCGGCCGCTTGTATCCGCAATCTCGTTCTTTCGGTCACTACCCAAAGCTCATGACCATAGGTTAGGGTAGGAATGTAGATCGACCGGTAAATCGAGAGTTTCGCCTTCTGACTCGGCTCTCTCTTCACCACGACAGACCGGTACAACGCCCGCATCACTGCAGATACAGCACCAATCCGCCTATCGATCTCACGCTCTAGTTTTCCCTCACTTGTGAACAAGACCCCGAGATACTTAAACTGCTCCACTTGGGGCAGGACCTCATCCCTGAACCGAAGAAGGCATTCTACCCTTTTCCGAATCAAGACCATGGTCTCAGATGTAGAGGAGCTGATTCTCATCCCAGCTGCTTCACACTCGGCTGGGAACCGCTCCAGCGAAAGCTGAAGATCACGTTCTGATGAAGCCAACAGGACCACACCATCTGCAAAAAGCAGAGACCTGATCCTCAGACCACCAAAATGGATGCCCTCCCCACCTTGGCTGCGCCTAGAAAACCTGTCCACAAAGGTTATGAACAGAATCGGTGACAAACGACAGCCTTGGCAGAGTCCAACTCTCACTGGGAACGAGCCCGACTTACTGCCAACACTTACTGCCGGGGACCAAGCTCTGACACCAGTCATACAGGGACCTAACAGCTCGTTTCAGAGGACCTGGTACCTCATACTCCCGGAGTACCCTCCACAGGGCCTCCAGAGGGACGCGGTCAAAAACCTTCTCCAAATCCACGAAACATATGTAGACTGGTTGGGCAAATTCCCACGCACCCTCCAGGATCCCCCTAAGGATATAGAGCTGGTCCAGTGTTCCACAGCCAGGACGAAAACCACATTGCTCCTCCTGAATCTGAGGTTCAACAATCTGACGGACCCTCCTGTCCAGAACCCCTGAATAGACCTTACCAGGAAGGCTCAGGAGTGTGATCCCCCTGCAGTTGGAACACACCCTGCGGTCCTCCTTTTTAAATTAGGGAACCACCACCCTGGTCTGCCAGTCCAGTGGGACTGCCCCCGATGTCCACGCGATATTGCAGAGCCACATCAGCCAACACAGCCCCACAACATCCAGAGCCTTAAGGAACTCCGGGCAGATTTCATCCACCTCCGGAGCCTTGCCACAGAGGAGCTTTTTAACCACCTCAGTGACCTCAGCACCAGAGATTTGAGAGGCCAACCCAAAGTCCCCAGACTCTGCTTTCTCACTGGAAGACATGTCGGTGGGATTGAGGAGGTCAAGTATTCTGCCCACCGATCCACAACGTCCTGAGTAGAGGTCAGCAGCACACCGTCCCCACTATAGATAGTGTTGGTAGCGCACTGCTTTTCCCTCCAAGGCGCCAGATGGTGGACCAGAATCTCCTCGAAGCCGTATGGAAGTCTTGCTCCATGGTCTCACCAAACTCCTCCCATGCCCGGGTTTTTGCCTCGGCGACCACCCGAGCCGCGTTCCGCTTGGACTGCCGGTACCCATCAACTGTCTCTGGAATCCCACAGGCCAAAAAGACCTGATAGGACTCTTTCTTCAGCTTGACAGCATCCCTATCCGCCGGTGTCCATATTGGACACCTTCCGCCACACACTCCATTTCACCATCTCCCCACTAGGTGGCACCATGGTACTACCAAATATATATAAACTGGGCCCGGCTGAACAGTATATTGTTTCATCCCTCTACTACCTAATATATATCACTATATTACAAGGTGTTTTTTCTTGGAATGCTGTGTTCTTCTTCCTCCATGCATAACGTCTCTTGTTATGACCAAATAACTCGGTTTTAGTTTCATCAATCCACAGCACCTTATTCCAGAATGAAGCTGGCTTGTCCAAATGTGCTTTGGCAGCTCTGTTTGTGCTGTGGGCGGAGAAAGGGCTTCCTCTGCATCACTCTCACATACAGCACCTCCTTGTGTAAAGTGCACCTAGTTGCACAGTGACTCTATCTGCAGAATGATGTTGTAGATCTTTGGTGCTGGTCTGTGGGTTGACTGACTGTTCTCTATTCTTCTCTTCTGTTTATCTGAGATTTATCTTGGTCCTCCACTCGGAGCCTTAACTAGAACTGTGTCTGATGTCTTCCATTTCCTCAGTATGTTCCTAACCGTGGAAACAGACAGCTGAAATCTCGGAGACAGCTTTCTGTATCCTTCCCCTGAACCACGATGGTAAACAATCTTTGTTTTCAGGTCATGTGAGTTGTTTTAGACCCCCATGATGCTGCTCTTCAGAGAATATTCAAAGAGGAGGGAAACTTACAATACTCTTTCTCATAACTGGATTCACCTGTGTATGGAGGTCAAGGGTCACTGAGCTTATCAAACCAATTTTGAGTTCCAGTAATTAGTTCTAAATGTTTTGGAATCAATAAAATGACAACAGCGCCCAAATTTATGTGCCTGTCTAATTTTATGTACACTATTGCTCAATTTCTGTAAATCCTAGGGACACTGCTGCTGACCACTTAACATTCTCCCTCTCCCAACAACATTTTACTTTCTTTAAAAAGCAAAGTGCAGGTTCTTTTTTTTAATTAATATAAAATGTGGTTCAGAAAATACTATTTGAAAAGCTTATTGTGAGTATTTTGTTTTACAATAATTTTGAGTAAAAAGTGACCTTTTGTAGCAAAGCTTTAAAAATCGCTTTTTTGTTTTTTAAATCTTAACCTTGGACATAAAGATTCATCTAGTTAATCTGTTTTACTATTTTGTTACAGTCCCCTATCGGCACAGACTGAGGAGCGCATGCGCACGTGTGGGAGTGCATGTTTATGAAAAAAAAAATTCCCATCTCACCCTCCGAGGGTGGTCTCATCCTTCCAAGCTGGGGTCCTCTCCCAGAGGCCTGGGAGCTTGAGGGTTATGCGCGATATCTTAGCTGATCCTAGAACTGCACTTTTCTGGACTGAGAGGTCTGATGTTGTTCGTGGGATCTGCTTCTGCTTCAGAAGCTTTACAATTTTAAGACTGCTGCATCCCTCTGCAAGATATCTCACTATTTTTGACCTTTCTGAGCCTGTCAAGTCCTTCTTTTGACCCATTTTGCCAAAGGAAAGGAAGTTGCCTAATAATTATGCACACCTGATATAGGGTGTTGATGTCATTAGACCACACCCCTTCTCATTACAGAGATGCACATCACCTAATATGCTTAATTGGTAGGCTTTCGAGCCTATACAGCTTGGAGTAAGACAACATGCATGAAGAGGATGATGTGGACAAAACTCATTTGCCTAATAATTCTGCACTCCCTGTATATATATATATACACACATATATATATATATATATATATATATATATATATACAGAGAGAGAGAGAGAGAGACTTTTACACAAGAAAGTCACTACCTCAGCATCAGGTCTAGGTACGTCCTCAAACGCTGGCACACACTCTGTGATTGACATCTGCACATAAGTGGATGTCTAACACTACTGGCTAATGCTGAACAATGGGGCAGGCTTAACAAAAAAGAAAACATTTACATGTTACCTACATTATATCACAGTTCAGGGTAAGACTATGAAATATGAGGATTTATAAAAAACAAAATCTAACATAATTCCTGAAAGGGGGAAGACTCTGGATTGTAGCTTGAATCTGATTTTAGAATTTTTTTTAAGTTTCTTTTTTTTTTCCTGACTTTAAACCCGGAAATCCAAATTGTAACCCCGGCTTTCCACGGGAGCCGTCAGCAGCACGTTACTGCAGCAGCACGTCATAGCTGCTGATAGGAACCGCTGTGGTCAACAGAACCTTTTCCACCGGAGCCGTCAGCAGCGCGAGTCGGCCGCGTCTCAGGAGCAGCATGTCGCGGCCTTTACGCGCCGGTTCTATTTCCTACGCGCGACGCCTCTGAAACGGGTCAAGTTCGACATTTTTGGGGAAGGAAAGACAGGAAATCGGACGCGGAAATGGAGAGAAGCTTCCGAGATTTTCAGAATAAAGAACGTACTGCCTTCCGGTCGCTTTACTTTAAAAAAGGTTACTAACTGTGCGGCCCCGTGAGAAGTTATCACCTAGCTAGCGGTCTCCTTTGTTTTTCAGGTCCGTATTGGCGATTATAAAACGGACAGAACATAAAAACACAAATATTTTGGAGTCATGTTGTAGTTTTCTCCTGCTTGTTGTTGTGTTTACTGACGAAGTCACTCGTGTGACTTCGTGCTCTGTCGGTGACAGCTGCTCCCCTGCTGATTCGCGTCTCGTGGGAAGGGCCAAGCAGCAGCTTACGCGAGCAAGACGTGCTGCTGCAGTAACATGCTGCTGACGGCTCCCGTGGAAACCCGGGGTAAGATTAAAGTCAGAGTTCTGAAAAAAAAAAAAAATCAGAATTGGGGGAAGCGAACCAAATCCTCTTCTGCAGAAACTCACTGCTGTTCTGATTTTCTTAGATATGTGAAGTCATTAAAACTGCTTCACTGGTTTCAAATTCACATTTGAAGCCAAGGTACGGATGAATTCTTTGCATCACAGATGTAATTATTTATGTTTCATGCACAGTGAATGTTGTGGAAGTCATTTATTTACATCTGTTAAATGAATGAACACCCTGATGTTCTGGTAGAATCCACATCAGCAGCAGGTTCTACACCTGGACCATTTCTAATGAAATGCTGCAACCTTGGACTCAGTCCCCAAGTCAGAACCACCTACGTCTGGTACCGGGCACAAGCTGGACCTCACCTTGCCATTGATGTAAACGATGCGTTTCCCTGTGGTAGTCCCATGAGCAAACTCGATCCTGTAGACGCCGTCGCTCAGAGCCACCTCCCACACCGCCACCACGTCTCCACACATCACCCCGGACTCATGAACTCACCTCGGCCCAGACGGTTCTGTGGCTCTGAACGGGTCGTGGTCCTGCTGCCTCAGCGGGAGCTTCGTTACTCTAAGAGGCTTAAAGCCCTGAGCTGGTGATCTGGACCGGGTCAGGACTCATCGTTCTGCTGAGCCCAGCAGGAGCTTCTGTCCTGGAAAAGTTTCCTTCTGAGGGTTTCTCCAGTCATCAGATGATTTATACTGGTTAAAGGTCGAAAGACTCCAAAATAGTTGTAACATTTTAAAAGGTGCAATTTGTGAGACTGACATCCTGTGGACACACGTGGTTACTGCAGTCCATTTTTAAGCAAAAGTGTGACTCGCTCCCTTTCTGTGAGTTTCATGGCTGTAGTCGACTGTTTATTTAATAATTGAGGCGTCGTTTATTTTATAAACTTTTTTTTAAAAAATCTTACCTGCTGCGGCACGTTCGGCGTTTGCTTCCTGCCTTTCTGCTCAGCCGCCGCTTTAGCTACGAGGCGCATGCGCAGTGGTGGCCATCCAGATCAGCCTTCATCACCGGAAAAAAACATGGTGAGTGGGCAGCGTAGCTCAAAAGTCTGGGAGAGTTATACGAAGACCAAAGAAAGGCCCATAGAGTGCTAAATCTGCAAAGTGAAACTCTCCTTTCACTGAAGCACATCGGCGATGCACGAGCACCTTAAGAGGAAGAACGTCACGGTGGAGAACGAAGAGTTGCCTCGGTAAGTTTACCTCTTGATAGCTGCTAACATAGGTGTAGCAACACCAGTAGCAGTGGTGATGTCATTACCTTTAGAACACGTTTGTATGTCACGTATTTTTGCTCTAATTACAAACACTAATGATTTATTTCATCCTTCTACGTTGCAGTGGTAATAAAAGTGCTCCTCTTCAATGGACGAGTTTGTTATGTGCATACCTCAGAAAGCTAACGACCTGACCGAGGCCATTGTGGTCACGAGACTCCTGTTCATGGTCGATGATCAAGGTTTCACAGAGATGACCAAGCAGCTCATCCGAGGTTACCACGACAACTACCTACCAGGCAGATCCCATTTCACCACCATGATGGAACAACCTGTATGTGTGTGTGTGTGTGTGTGTATGGTCCCACATCCACGTCTCCTTATCTCTATAGCTTCTTTTATCCATCTTTTGTATTTCTGTTGTTCGGTGTTTATGATCCTTGTGTTGTCCCAGTCCATTATATGGTTTTTTCTTGTGCAGTGATCTGTTACGGCTGACTTCTTTATTGTGCTTTCTGCTTCTTGTTTTGCTGCTCTTGTGTGTTTTCGACTTGTTTCTTTCTCGCACTCCTTTCTATGTTCTATTGTTCGTGTGTTGAGTTGGCGTCCGGTTTCTCCTATGTATGTTTTATTGCAGTTTGCATGGGATTTCGTAAACGACTCCACATTTAAGTCCTACTGACATTTTGTCTTTTGGGTGCACTAGTCTGTTTCTAACTGTTGTGTATGGTTTTGCTGGTGTGTTTATGTTGTGTTTTTTCATTGTTGCTCTTATTTGTTCTGTTATGCCTTTGATGTATGGTAGGGTTATCACTGGTTTTGGTTCTTGTCTTTCTGGGTTGCTGGTTCTTTGCTTAGGTTGTCCTTTTCTTTCTGTTGTTGTTTGCTGTTTTCCTTTCTTTATTTCCCATGTCGGGTATCCGCAGGTCTTTAAAGCGTGTTGTATGTGTTCGTCCTCTTGTTTATGGTCTCTTCTGTTATTATGTTTGCTCGGTGATATAATGTTCTGATTAATGACATTTTGTGTATGGTGGGGTGTTCTGATGTCCATAATAGATATTGATCTGTGTGTTGGTTTCCTATATGTGTTTATGTTTAAGGTTCCGTCGGTCTGCCTGGTTATTTTCAAGTCCATAAATGCTATACTGCCTTCTGTTTCTGACTCATATGTGAACTTTATGTTGCCTGTGTCGTTAATGTTATTTAAGTGTTGTGTTGGTGTTTCTGTTTGTCCTTTTGGTATGATTTCCAGTATGTCGTCTACGTAGCGTTTCCATAGTTTTATTTTGCAGTTGGGGGGGAGGGGGGGGGGCAGTGGCTATGGCTTTTTGTTCCAGGTCTTCCATGAAAAACTCGCACAGGGTGGCTGATAACAGGTTACCCATGGCGAAGCCTTCCAGTTGTTTGTATATTGTCATTGTGTGTGAAGTAAGTGGAGCTAGCTACCAGTCCTATCATTTGTGCTATTTCATCTGCTGTGAGGTTTGTTCTTTTGTGTAAAGTCTTGTCCTGTCTGATTCTGTTAACTACTATGTCTATGGTTTTTTGGGTTGGTGTCTTTGGGAACAGGGATGTGACGTCATGTGAGATGAGTATGTCGTTATCTTCTATTGTAATCCTTTTTAGTTCTTTTGCCAGTTCTATGCTATTTTTGCAACGTTGATCTGTGTTACCTAATAACGGGCTGATGATTTTGCTGATTTCTTTTGCCATGTTGTATGTTGGTGTATCTATGCTGTCTACTATTGGTCTAAGTGGAGTGTTTTGTTTGAGTATTTTTGGAGTTCCATATATTCTTGGTGTTATGTTTGCTGTAGGAATCCAGTGTTTGTACATTTTTTCTGTTATTTAGCCTTTTTCTTGTAGTGGCTTCAGTCATTTTTTCATATTTTTCTTACTGTTTTCTGTTGGATCTTTTAAAAGTATTTTTGTCATCTAACATCTGTTTCGTCTGTTCTTTATATTTTTATTTGTCCATAACTACTGTGGTTCTTCCAAAGATGACAGATCATTTGCTGCTGTGGCCCCCAGACTCTGGAACTCTCTCCCCCTGATCCTGAGATCAGTGTGAAATGGAGCGTATGGAAACCCATCGTCCAATATTTCTATGTTGATGTTCTGGATGCAAACATAGTTTATTTAGAGTTTCTTTTTTACATTAATGGTATTTTTTTTTTACAGTAAGATGCCCAAATTTTTATTTGAGACTCACCGAACGGCCTTGAATTCACAGATAAAAAAGATGTGGGTTCAACTTTCATTTCGGAACAATTTTTCAAGCAAGGGAAGGGAATGACCTGAGCATGCAGGAGGACTGACCCATCATAAACCTTTGTCGGCTGTGCTGAAGAGAAAGGTACGGAACCACATTATTTAATTAATTAGCTGCGCGTTCTCCTGTCCTCTGTCCTCCCCCCCCCCCCCCCCACACACACACACACACAACTGTCTCAGCTGTTATTTTCATTAAGGAGTGTGCACGTACAGCATGCATGCCTCGTGAACGAGCCTACTATTGAAGCAGCCGTTCCACTTTTGGCCTGAGGGGGCAATCGCGAGCATAAAAATTAAACTCCGTAAAGTCCCTTTAAGCATCAAAACTGTTTCTTTGTGTTAAGTCTTAACCAACTTTATTTGACATAACAGAATTATTAATCTGGTAAATAAACCAACTTTAATATATTTTATCTTTACGGTAAAGCAGACCCTCAGAGCTGTCGACAGTCCCCGATTGCTGACGTGTGGACCAGTCGTGCTACAGAGGCGTACCTTGGTGTGTTCCGCCATTTCCTGAGTTAAGACTGGAAGAAGAAGCGCTTCAACCTTCACAAGCCATTTATGTGTACAGTTACTCTTTGGTTTTAGGTGCCTACCTCTATTTAACTGTAGCATTCGTATTAACAGGTTACAAAGTTAATTACAAGTTATTTTATAAGCTATCATCATGTTTTTATTATTAGACGGCACATAGCTGATCACACTTAAGGACTAGAAGCTAATGATGGTATATTGGAGCATCCTGGGGGATAACTTGATTAGTCAACTACTAAAATAGTAGTTTGTGGCTGCCCTAAACAACTACCACTGACTGTTTGCAATGTTGATGTTTTATCTCCACAAAAAACACAACACAAGAAATCTGTTGTGTGGTAGAGTCGCTAATGCTAATGGTTAGCTTCTACTAGTCCGGACGTTCTCTGCTGTTTCCTGAACGTTAAAACAGCTTTTCCAACAAAACTTGAACTGAAACAAGTAAAAGTTACATTTCTGTCCGAATTTACTCTTCAGAAGACCCAGAAACTAATTTGTTTGTGCATTCATTTCCTTTATTTTAGTGACATTTATTTCCTACAGAGATGCCTATAAAGTGGAATCAGTGTGCTTTTATTTTGTAAACCTGATGGTTTTTGTGTTCCTGCTGGACCCAGTCGGAGGTCACAGGATCAGGACTGATGCGTGTGATTATAAAATAATTCCCTTTCAACTCGTGAAGACGGAGACATCGGGAAGGAGGGGAAGATAAATATAGAGGAGGCCTCCTAGGACTAAACAGGAAGTAGAGTCTGGGAACAGGAAGTGGAAGTGTGTGCAGAGGAAGAGTGTTGAGTACCAGCTACCGCTGGACAAGAGGTCCGTTTCAGTCTGTCTTTGGTTCACCTGGGCCCCTTTGGCCCCACCCACAGTTGGTCCTGCCTACAGAATGTAGCAGCGCTTCTTCTTCTTGGCACTCGGCCTGTTCTTGTCTTTGCTCTCAGACATCTTCTTTTTCCGGACCTCCCTCATCAAGTCAAAGAAAACCTGCAGGACCGAGAGCACGCCTGCTGTTAGACCCGGGTCCTGGTCCAGGAATCTTACCCTAAAGAATCCTGGTCCCAGACTCACCTTGTCCACGTTGGCTCTGGTCTTAGCTGATGTCTCCACGTACTGGATCCCCCACTCAGAGGCCTTAGTGGTGGCCTCCTCCCCGGAGACCTGCCTCCGGTCCTCCAGGTCTGACTTGTTCCCCACCAGGAGCAGAGGGATCCCCTCCTCTTCCTTGACCCGCAGGATCTGCTCCCTAAAAAAAAAAAATAAAAAATCAGGAAAAACCTTCAGGCCAACTTGGGTTTGGCTTGGACCGCGACCCGAACTCGGATTCCGTTTCTGTCAGGTCAAAGGCGCTGACGATTTAGAGGTGAATCGGGAACCTGAACTCAGACGTGGCCGTGAAGGACTCGTGCTCTGTGATGGAGAAGACCAGCAGGAAGCCCTCCCCACTGCGGAAGTAGTTGTCTCTGATGGCGGCGTAATCCTCCTGTCCCGCCGTGTCCAATATGTCGATCTGGACATCCTCCCCATCCAGGACCACCTTCTTCCTGTAGCTGTCGGCTTTTGTGGGCTCGTAGTCCTCTACAAACTGTACACACACGCACGCACACACACACACAGAGGAGGACTGTGTGTGACAGAGGCAGAGAGGATCGTGGGAAATGTGGTCCAGATGGACTCACCTCATCATACATGAACTGGAGGGTCAGAGCAGACTTCCCCACCCCACCGCTGCCCACCATGATCACCTTATGGAGGACCAGCGAAGTCTGGCTCTTGGTCTTACCAGAGGACATGTCTCTGGTCTGGGTCAGTCCAGTGAATCACAGCTCCTCCACAGGTCCAAAAGGTTCTGGTGGGACCACTGGGCCCAGATGAGAGAGATGGCAAAGATCAGACAAAACAAAACAAGAGGTCAGGGACAGGGAGAAGGTTTTGATTTGAACTGGTACTCTCTAAAGTATATATCAGCCTTTACCTGACTGGAAAAACCCAGTTCTGGTTCTGGATGCTGCTGGAGGGAAAGTTCTGGTTCTGGAGGAGGAAAATAATGATCCCAGACAGGAAGCCAACAGTCCTGAATCCTGCAGATGAAACACATCCAGAGCAGATTAATGAACCCTGGGAGGAGCTGGTACCACCCAGACACCATCAGAACCAAGCCCAGCTTAATAAAACCACCATGACCCACAGCCTGCTTCAGGACCCTGGAGCACAAAGTAATGTTTAAAGACCCTCTTCTGAGGCTGACCCAGCCCCACTGGACCCACGGACAGTCCTGGGAGATCTGGATCCAGAGGAAGGTCTGTTTCCTGGTTCCAGGCCAGTCCAGGTGTCAGATCTGGTCCACTCAGCTCTTATCGCAGAGTGCTGGTGCTGCTGGGAAGTGACCCACTCGACCTTTAGAATGTAGTGGGTCTGGGTCAGCTCGGAGCTCAACAGGTAGCCCAGCACAGACCCGGATCAGGAACTAGCAGCTGGTCTGGCGACACTCCACTTCCTCTCTGACACAACCAGCTGACAGCTGGAAACCAGTTCCAACTCTAAACTCACTTCTGCTCTTCCACGTTCCCGCCTCATCTCTCACCAACGACTCTGATTGGCTGAGCGGCAGCCGGAACTGCCCAAGGGAGGATGCTATTGGCTGTTCCGCGCGTCGCTCACGCCACTGTTAGCTAAGCAGTGAAGTGGAGAGATAAGGCTCCCTGGGGGAGTTCAGTGAAAACGGCAGTAAAAAGCTCCTGATGGAGGCGGAGGCGGTAAACGCTGCTACCACCACCCGGATAAAATCACTTGACTAACCTGGTCACGCGTTCTCCCGTCGCTCTCACACAAATCAGCCTCAGAAAACTTTTACAAGTTGGTCATTAAACCGAGCGCCCCACCTTCTCCCGGACCTAAGGATCGTCTATCCCCGCGAAGATGCACCTCAGAACCCGGAGAGGCTGGTTTACAGACTCGGTTTTCCCGGTGGTTCCCGCCACAGCCAGCTGGTCAGAAACGGAGCAGAAAGAACAACTTATAAACTATCCGCTGTTTGATGTCAGAACGTCACGTTAATAGATTAACTGTTCCGCTAAAAGACTTAAAATGATAAAAAATGGAAACGGAGTGGGACGTCATACGTTTTTACATCTACAAGGAGGCATATAACAGGAAGTGACGACACGAAATTCCTTTTGTTTTATATCTGGTTTAGAAAAAATACTTTATACGTATATTAATTAGGATATTAATTATTTTACTTATTTTATTCTAAATAGGGCTTTTAGATAAAAAGTATGTATATGTTTACATGTATTCATAATTTAATACAGATCATATTTTATACATTTTCTGTACATACAAATTGTGTTTGTTTGATTGCTATGTAGTACTATTTTTGTGTCATCTTTATATTCCTTTTGCTGCAAGAGCTGTGTGACACTTACATTTCAGAAGCTCCGAGGATAAGAAATTAAAACATATCAATTACAAAATAGGAGAAAACAACACAACAGGTTAACTTTCAGTTAGCAAAGCTAGACAAAACGCTGTGTCAAAGATTTACAGCTTTAACATTTCAGTAAACAATTGACACAAAGAAACAGGCTACGTCCAAGTTATATAAAGTAAAAGAATATTACCTGAAAATTAAATCAGTTCAATAAAGAAATTACTAAAATTGTGAGAGGAGCATTGTTTTAGAAAGAATAACAATCAAACAAAATATAGCAACGCTAAACAAAAATAAATAAAACACTCTTTGTAGTTTTATCCAGTGGACGGCAGGGGGCGGCGTTTGACCGCTTTGACCCGTCTGAAGCACCGTCTGCTTCCTGCCTCAGCCTCAGCTGTCAAATACCTTCACTGTCAAACTCATCCCGACCTGTTTGCATGTTGTTTAGATAATCACGGAGGTCAGAGGTCACCTCCGCTGCCATCTGGTCTGATTTAGTTTTTACTAGCAAATATGGAAACGAGTCCTGACTTCTGATTGGACAGGGCTGAGGGGAGCATTTGCCTGCAGACTTGTTTAGATGTTTGGATTTAAAAAGAGTTTCCTCCATCTGTGTGTCTTTATTTTTTATTGTTTGTTTTAATTTACAGTACAAAAACAACAATTGGCTGACAGGAAGACACGTTTAGTTGAGTTTTAGAAAGCAGATTTTATCAGTGGATTTGTGATAGGGTTAAATACTGAAGGACTGAATGTGAATGAAAGAAAGAAAGGTGCTGTGTGTTGGTGCACACCCATTAATGCTGGCAAAAATGCAACATGAACTAAAACGAATCAAATAACTGGTGAAACAAAACTAATTATTGGTCATTTAGATCATTAATACCGGGTCCGTGGTTTTAGAGGCTTAAGGTGATTTCTGGAAGAAAAAAAACCTGTGTCATATAAGAGCCAGCTGGACTTTAGTGGTTTAAAACTTAATATGAAGTGTTGGATGGATGGATGGATGAGTGGGTAGATGGAAGGATGGATGCATGTTAGATGGATGGGTGGTTAGATGGATGGATGGATGGATGGATGGATGTTAGATGGATGAGTGAATTGGTAGATTAATGGATGGATGAGTGAATGGAAGGATTGATGATGTTAGATGGATGAGTGAATGGATGGGTGGGTGGTTGGATGGATGGATGGATGGAGGGGTGGATGAGTGAATTGGTAGATTAATGAAGGATGAGTGAATGGAAGGATGGACGGATGTTAGATGGATGAGTGTATGGATGGATGGATGGATGAGTGGATGAGTGGATGGGAGGACAGATGTTAGATGGATGGAAGGGTGGATGGATGTTAGATGGATGAGTGAATTGGTAGATTAATGGATGGATGAGTGAATGGAAGGATTGATGATGTTAGATGGATGAGTGAATGGATGGGTGGGTGGTTGGATGGATGGATGGATGGATGGAGGGGTGGATGAGTGAATTGGTAGATTAATGAAGGATGAGTGAATGGAAGGATGGACGGATGTTAGATGGATGAGTGTATGGATGGATGGATGGATGAGTGGATGAGTGGATGGGAGGACAGATGTTAGATGGATGGATGAGTGGGTGGATGGATGGATGCTGGGTGGATGGATGGGTGGGTGGGTGGATGGGTAGATGAGTGGATGGAAGGATGGATGGATGTTAGATGGATGAGTGGATGGATAGATGGATGAGTGGATGGGAGGACAGACGTTAGATGGATGAGTGGGTGGATGGATGGATGCTGGATGGATGGGTGGGTGGGTGGGTGGATAGATGGATGCATGAATGGATGGGTAGATGAGTGGATGGAATGATGGATGGATGTTAGATGGATGAGTGAGTGGGTAGATGGATGGATAGATGAATGGATGGATGGGTCAATGTTAGATGGATGGATTGGTGGGTATATAGATTGATGGATGGATGGATGAGTGGGTGGCTGGATGCATGGATGGATGGGTCAGTGTTAGATGGATGGATTGGTGGGTATATAGATTGATGGATGGATGGATGAGTGGGTGGCTGGATGCATGGATGGATGGGTCAGTGTTAGATGGATGGATTGGTGGGTATATAGATTGATGGATGGATGGATGAGTGGGTGGCTGGATGAATGGATGGATGGGTCAATGTTAGATGGATGGATTGGTGGGTATATAGATTGATGGATGGATGGATGAGTGGGTGGCTGGATGCATGGATGGATGGGTCAGTGTTAGATGGATGGATTTTGGGTGGGTAAATTGATGGATGGACAGGTGGATGGGGGATAGAAGAATGAATGTTAGATGGATGGTCAAGTGGGTGCATAGATGGTGAATGGATGAATCCCTCTTGTTGATAATAAATTCACGTGAACATACTTTCTACAATCCGTCTCCCGAGGGCGTGGCCCCGCCCTCCTTACTTTAGACCCCTCCTTCCCGCGTATATAACAATTATCAGTGCGTAAAGCCATGTACTTTTGATGCACGCCGGGATGGTGCTGCTACTATGCGCTTCTCTGACACACCTCCGCCTCCTCCTCTTCCTCCTCGTGTTCGTCCTCCATCAGCGGCCTTGTGAAGAGCTCGGTTCTGGTTCTGTTCCATGAGAATGCTCCAGGAGGCTGCGACTCTGCTTCTTGCGATTGTTTTGGATATGTTAACGGAACATTTAGAGGTTGGATCTGGCTGATGAAGATCTGACTCAAACTGTACTCTGTGTCAGAATGATGAAGATCTAATGATGTAATAAGTCACTTCAGAAACAGAATGATCTTTCAGACAAGTTGCATCTGAGCGCCTGACGCATGGTACCGGTCGGGTCTGAGGGGATTCTTGGATCAGACTGATCACTTTTAGGATTCAGACTCTTCTAACCAGAGAAGAAGTTCTGATTCGCTGCTCTGGGACAGAAAATGACCCTCCGGATCCTCCGACTGGGTGTTCTTGTCGCGTGCGTCCTCTCCAGTCGCTGCGCCGCCGTGAACGACGCAGAGGCGCACCAGGAGCTGCGGGACACCTGCGCGTCCTGCGCCGCCCAGCCAGAGGACCCCGAGTCCGGACGCATGGACGGAGACTTCCTGGAGGCTGTGAAGAGGCACATCCTGAGCCGGCTGCAGCTGCGGGACCGGCCCAACATCACGCACCCGGTTCCGAAGGCTGCTATGGTTACGGCGCTGCGAAAGCTGCACGCGGGGAAGCTGCGCGAGGACGGCCGGGTGGAAATTCCGAATTTGGACGGACATCCAATGAGCAACGAGGTTCTGGAGGAGAGTTCGGAGATCATAAGCTTCGCCGAAAAAGGTGAGCTCGTGTCCATTAAGAGGTTCTGGAGCCGAACCACTGATCAGAGAGCGGAAGCATAAACCTGATGTGTTTGTTGTGTCTGAGACAAAGAGGATTAAAGATGTGATCTCAGCTCTAAACACACGAGAGGTCTAGTCCAGCACCTGATGCTGCTCTGGTCCTGGGTGACCCAGGGATGTGGTGCATAGCAGCACTGTTGCCTCACAGCAAGAAGGTCACAGGTTCGAATCCCAGCTGCAGCTTTTTTTGCATGGAGTTAACATGTTCTCTCCATGCGTGAGTGGGGTTTCCTCAAATTTCCTCCCAGAGACCAAAAGGTCAGCAGGTCATGCAAGGAAACTCTAAAGTATCTTCCCTGTCTGTGAGTGAGTATGTGTCCCCGAGTGTCCCTGTGATAGACCAGAGTCTCCCACCTTTTGCCTGTATACTGATGGGGACCACCTCCATGAGACCCTAGTGAAGCAATTTAGGTGCCTTCAGGTAAGCATCTGCCCAGAAGATCTCAGCAGCTATTCTATCTGCAGACCTTCATGCTCAAGAGGTCTGAGGAAGCCTAGGGGGTGTGGAGAGGCATAGATGTGTGTGTGTGTGTGTGTGTGTGTGTGTGTGTGTGTGTGTGTGTGTGATTATCAGGTTTCTGCAGAGCTTGATGATCTGCTGAACAGGTGATCCTACCACCGACTCAGGTCTCATAAGGTTACTCTGGTAATACCGGTGTCTGCCAGCAGGAGGGAGTAGCTTCTCCATCGGACAGTCACCCGAAAATATAAACTTTGTTTACAAACAGAAGGTGTCTTTGGTTGGGTCGGTGGATGGGGTCCCAGTACATTTGGGGTGCTTTGGTGGGAGGGTCCGGTTGGGGTTCTGATCAGTTTGACTCATGGATGTGAGACATCTCACCATCTGAACTTGTCTTTATTTCCTTAGAAACCTTCCATGTGGTTTTTGAGTCAACCTGTGATGAATTTTGGTTCTGCTCCTCAGATGACCTCGTCATGTCCAAATCCAGCCTCTTCTTCCTGATCTCCAACGAGGGGAACCAGAACCTCCAGGTGACCCGGGCCACCCTCTGGCTGTACTTCAAGCTGCTGCTGCCTATTGTGGAGCCGCGTGGACGGAGGAAGGTGATGGTAAAAGTTTACTACCAGGAACCAGGCTTTGGCAGCAAATGGGACCTAGTGGAGAAGCGGGTGGAGCTGAGACGCAGCGGCTGGCATACCTTCACCCTCACCAGCGCTGTCCGTTTGGCATTTGAGACCGGCACCGATAGGCGACAGAATCTGGACATACGCTGCGAGGGCTGCGAGACTGAGGGAGTGGTGCCGGTTCTGCTGGACCTGAGCGATGAATCCCACCGGCCCTTCCTGGTGGTGCGGGCCAGGCAGGCCGAAGGTCAGCACCGGATCCGGAAGCGAGGGCTGGAGTGTGATGGCAGTAACGATCTGTGCTGTCGTCAGCGGTTTTATATCGACTTCCGGCTCATTGGCTGGAATGACTGGATCATCGCACCATCTGGGTACTTCGGGAACTATTGTGAGGGGAGCTGCCCGGCCTACATGGCCGGCGTTCCCGGTTCTGCATCTTCCTTCCACACGGCGGTGGTGAACCAATACCGAATGCGGGGCATGAGTCCTGGGTCCATGAACTCTTGCTGCATCCCCACCAAGCTCAGCATGATGTCTATGCTCTACTTTGATGATGAGTACAACATTGTGAAACGAGATGTTCCCAACATGATCGTGGACGAGTGTGGCTGTGCCTGAGTCTCCGGTTCTGAATCTCTACATGGATATGAAACAGAATATTTATGGAGAAACTAGCACATCCTCCTCATCCTCACGGGAAGAGGCGTGTAAATATATTTATCGTGTTTTCTGTCCAGACAGACGGGAACCTTTTCCAGTTGGAAAACAATCATCTCCTAGTCTCCATCTCTGAGATGGAGAGAAGGCCGGTTGATCTGTTACTGAGCAGAAACTTTGATCCTTTTAGAGCTCTGTCGACATTCAGCACTTCATTCTGACTGCTCCACCACAAGTCCAACTTCCTCTAAAGAAAGACCCGATCCAGATCCTGGTCCTGGTCCTGGAGGAAGAACATGTCCAACTCTAGTCTAGAGGTCTCTATTTGAAGCTCAACTCACAGACGTGGGTTTATCTAAACAGCTTTATGTTTTATTGTTATTCAGCTGCTGCGAAACATCAGGGCGATTTCAGGAGAAGACTTGAATCTAAGGACGGTTTGGTCCAAACCACTAAAAGGATGAGAACTCATAACCACCTTCTGGTCCCAAATGGTTCCTTCTGCTGACAGACGGAACGTCAGAAGGTATAAAACAACCAGAAGCTGATATCTGGTTTTTATTTATAGGCAAAGACCTTCCTCCCAAAAAGCCTTCCAAAGCCGTTAGTGGTTCCTCCTTGTGTCCCTCAGTCCTTAGAAAAGAAAACATCAGCTATGCAATGTAGAGTCTGACCCATGTGTTGCCTAGAAGCGGGACAGACTATCACCTGGACCCAGAAGGTGAGAGGGGTCAGTAGAGGTCAGGTTCAGATTCAGGCGGGAGGTCGTTATGAGAATGACCTGCTTGTTTGTGTTCTTGGACAGAAGTTTTGCAAGATGTTACTGGATGAAAAATAAAACAAACATCACATACCTTAAAACACAAACAAAGAGGGAAAATCAAGTACAATCAAAGGAAACTGTGATTTTAATATCCTAACAGAAACCTGGAGACCTGGTGCGCCTCGTGATTTTTATCTTGAGAGGCGCTATAGAAAAGATCTTTTCTTTTTCTTCTTCTTCTTCTGGTGGAAGACTCGAGTCATCAGATGACTTGTTGTGTTTTCTGAGACCGGTCTCCCCTGTGAGTGAGGCGACCCGGGGCTAATGCTGACCCACATGTGGATCCTGAACCAGGTTCTTAATGACTGGGTCCCTGTGGAGTCCCACTGCAGCACATTAACACACTTTAACACAAACTTCAAAGCCTCAGACACTTTGAGCGACTTGCTATCCTTCAGGTCTTCATACCTGACCCCCGACCCTGGCCCTCTCGACTCCTCCCCAGACTGAGCATTAATTGGATTATTTGCACTGTGTGATGATAGAATTATTTTTGTAGAACCCAGGTGGACTCTGTTGGGATGTTTGACCAAAGAGCGGCCTCAGACCACAATATTTGTTTGCAACTGTTGGAAAAGAAATGTCCTAATGAGGCTTTTAAGGGCTTGTTGTGTCTGACTCCAACTCAAACACGAGTCTGACTTTTGAGGTTGTCTATGAAGAAACTTAAGTTTATTAAATTCAATCAGAAACAGTTGTGTGTTGCATGTTTATCAGTCAGGACGTTGAGCTGGTTCCATTTGATTTATTCACATGAAGTTTAAATTATTTTCTGATTTCTTTAATATTTTACATTAAACAACTTTAAGAAACACGTGTTTTAAATGTGTTGTAGGAATAAATTGGATCGGGTCAAATAAAGTATATTTCTTCAAATCAGTGTTGAAATGTTCAGATAATTTAGATTTCATACGTTTCTCTCGATCTTTTAAAGTGTGTTTTTCCCCAGTTTTTATCACCTGTTTTAACTTCTTATGTGAAAATTTGTATGTAAAATAGTTTTTCAATTACAGATATAAAAGCAGGATATTATTCTACAAGCTAACCCTGGATATGGGTAAATAAAGTTTAATTAATAATAATAATAATAATAATTATTATTATTATTATAGCCGATTTACCGGTCGATCTACGTTCCAATCCTCACCTATGGTCATGAGCTTTGGGTAATGACCGAAAGAACGAGATCGCGGATACAAGCGGCCAAAATGAGTTTCCTCCGTAGGGTGGCCGGGCTCAGCCTTAGGGATAGGGTGAGGAGCTCGGACATTCGGGAGGGACTCGGAGTAGAACCGCTGCTCCTCCGGATCGAAAGGAGTCAGTTGAGGTGGTTTGGGCATCTGGTCAGGATGCCTCCTGGACGCCTCCCTGGGGAGGTGTTTCGGGCATGTCCTGCCGGCAGGAGGCCCCCGGGTCGACCCAGGACACGTTGGAGAGGTTACATCTCCAATCTGGTCCGGGAACGCCTTGGGGTCCTCCCGGAGGAACTGGTGGAGGTGGCCGGGGAGAAGACGGTCTGGAGCTTCCTAGTTGGGATGCTGCCCCCGCGACCCGGACCCGGATAAACGGAGGAAGACGACAACGACGATAATTATTATAATTATTATTATTATAACAACAACGACAGGTCAGAAAAGGGTAGAATGCCTTCTCCAGGTCAGGGATGAGGTCCTGCCTCAAGTGGAGTTAACGTATCTTGGGGTCTTGTTCACCAGTGAGGAAAAAATAGAGCAGGCGGATTGGTGCTGCATCTGCAGTGATGCGGGAGTTGTACCAATCTGGCATGGTGATAAGAGAGCTGAGCTGGAAAGCAAAGCTCTCGATTTACCGGTCGATCTACATTCCTACCCTCCCTTATGGTCATGAGCTTTGGGTAGTGACCAAAAGAACGAGATTGCGGATACAAGCGGCCGAAAAGAGTTTTCTCCGTAGGGTGGCTGGGCTCTCCCTTAGAGATAGGGTGAGAAGCTTGGTCATCTGGGTTGGTCTCAGAGTAGACCTGCTGCTCCTTCACCAGGAGGAGACCTGAAGGAAGACCCTGGGCATGCTGGAGGGACCATGTATCTCGACTGGCCAGGGAACATCTTGGGATTCCCCCTGATGAGCTGGCCCAAGTGGCTGGTGAGAGGGAAGTCTGGGCCTCCTTGCTTAGGCTGCTGCCCCAGCGACCAGACCCCGGATAAACAGCCAAAAATGGATGGATGACGGAATAATAACAGATATGTTCAGATGAGTACCAGCAGGAACGTTGCAGCATCTCCTACTGGATTAACCAAACCACTCCATAATCCCTAACAAACTGTTGTAACAGCAATTATCCAAAACACACCACAACAAAACACATTTTACACCTTTGAACTTTATCAGGATAGTTAAGGAAGTTGGAATTGAAATGAAAATTGGGTGTCCAGTTCACAGTGGTGCCCCCAGAAAATTTTCTTGGGGGCCCCCATGAAGATTTTAGGGTGGCCCCCCTAATTGGTCGGCATTGTTTCAAAACTCTGAAACAGTTCAAACATTTGCCAGTCACTGTCTTAACTATTGGGATCTATCAGTTTTTTAAAAATGGCCTCAGTGACACATTTGTATTTAAATAGTAATTTATCAAATAAATAATTAAATAATTCTTAAAATAACTATTTATTGGCTTTAACATTGATGTCTTGAATAAATAAGGGTAGTGAATGGTTTGTATGAACATTAATGTCAAATATAAAGGAGATGGAAGGGTGGTCTTCCCTGCAGGGACCAATGGGGTTGCCAACAATTTTCCAGAGGGGGATCCCCCACCCCCCACCCTTCCTCCCCCGGCCATGCCAGTGAGGGCCACCTCTGCCAGGTTGATGGGTTTCTATAATGAACATCCTGAAGAAACGAGTGACGGAACGTTCCGAGCCTGTCTGTTTTGTGTCTGTCCTCCTCCTGCCAACCTGTCAGAGGGAGGAAACAGAACACATCTATGTACACTCAATACCAGGTTTGTACTGGATCCAGGTGTGTTGCTTCATCCTCGCAGAGGTGAGTGATGTCAGAAGCTTCCCACCACAGGAACGCAGGGCTGCTGTAATTAGAAGCTTAGACGGATGAGTGAGTGTTCAGGTATGAACGAGGATTTGGACCAGAATCCTTCTCCTGCAACCACACACTCAGAGGATTAGTGTTGGCGTAGCTGGAGTCTGGGCCCGCCTTAGAGGTCCAGTCTGAAACAACAGCTCTCAGATCAGATCAGATGTTTCTCCAAAAACAGCACAGGTCATGGAAAACACCAGAAGATCCCATTCTGCTTCAGTCCCACTTAGACGATTTGATTTCGTGCAGGAGTTGGTTCCTCAGGCTCCCATCTGAACAGAACCCTGCACACACCAGAACATCTGAAGTTCTGACTGAGGCTCAGCAGCGTTAGGACCCAATCTATTTGGTAGTCTTTTTCTAGTTTCCAGGAGGAGTGGATGTTTATATTCTATTACCAACTCAGAACCAGAAACAACAGAAAAAAAACAAAAACATTAGCTCGTCTGAGCCAGAGCTAGGAACTTTTTGGACCTCCCTTATCTCAGGGCAGGCATGAATCTTAGATTTAGCGTGGGTTAGCATTAGCAAACACACAGGAAGCTGGGTGACTGGATTCTCCTGGAGGGACGACTCACTTTAAATCATACTCAGCTTCTATCAACCCCAGTCGGACCAGGAGAGCTCATTCAGCGTGGGTTGGTCCACCTGCCTCGCTGCAGACAAACCGTTATGCTAATGAGTGTTTACAGGCTGACCCACAAAGGTCAGGTAGACCAAACCTGCTTAGTGTACTCCACACAATTAGGAGTTAAGTGAGGCCTGAACCAAAGGGCTGCACACTGTACTCTGAGATGAGGTGACCATATTTCAATTTAATAAAAAAAGAGGACAGGGGATTTGTGCCTACCAATGATGTCACACTATGGCAACACCACACAAACCACGTTGGGACCCATTTTTTCCGCCAGGTATTCTGTCAGAACACCTGGCTTAGAGCTAAAATGAAACGAGATTCTGTCAACAGAATGGCTCTAAAGACAATAAGTACATTTTTTTGCATATTTATTGCAAAATATAATTGTTGAAATAATGTTATGTTACTAAGAAACTATCGTACCTGATGTTTTACTGCAGCGTCGTTAAAGCTTCCTGTGCACAGATCAATAAGAATGCATTGTGTCAGCTGTGAGATGAAACAATCGGATCAATAAAGAAAAAAAGTCTGGCACGAACTTCGTGGAAACTTTCAGAGAATCCCAAGATAGTGGCTTTTGAAAGGTTTTGTTCCAGACAGATTTTTGCAAGTTTAGAAAAGAAGCAGGCGAGACAGCACGTCCAACAGCGTTTGTTTTTCGTCAGACAATTTTAGAAGAAGTCAGTAAAGTCCACGGTGTTTTTCCAAACACTATATAATTAAAACTCCTGAACTGGGTGTGGACTACAGAGGCTTGTGGGGGAGCCCAACACACTCAGAAATTAAAGTACAGACTTGTACCTATTGGGGTACAATGTCTTGTCACTGGGGTGGTGCCCTCAAAGGTACCATTTTGTACCATCAACTGTGGGTTCAAATTTGTACCCTTGGACTTTGTACCTTTTTATGTGTCAAACCTGTACCGTAGGAAGCAAATTTGTACCCTTAATTAAAGTACAAAAAAGGACCACAGAAGTGCGTTCAAACATTCACGCGTGTGTGTGTGTGTGTGTCTTTATTTCAAGATCATAAAATATCAGACCCTGTAAAAATTAAGAAACACTTGCTACAATTATTTACTTTTCAAATAACAAGGAATTTAAAGAATCAACTACACTTGCTATATTTAAAAAATGCATAAAATCTAATGTATTTAGTAATTATGAAAAGGTGAATTATAATGTCAAAGATTAGACATGAAAATATTAGAGTGACTGAGGTTATACTGTGTTTGTTTGGTGGATAATTTTATTTCGTAAAAAGGGGCAGAAATCATAAGATTTTTTCTTCTATCTGCTCCTTTTCATTCAAATGTTTTTTTTCAATATGTTAATGTATCCTGTATTTGTTTGTGTTTATTTTATACATTGTGAATGAAATAAAAGATTAATAAATAAATAAATAAATATGATACCGACCTGTTACAAACTTCTCCACTGTTTGTGTCAAAGCTATCAAATGCTATTAGAATAACATTTCTTATCCCAACATCTATGCTTCCAAAAGAACATTCAGCCACACAGTCTCTTTTCAAAAATAATTAGTTAACACATCATTGAAATTCATTATTGGGTTTTTTTTCATTGAACAAACACGTTTACAATGATCTTTCAGTGCTTACAAAATGATAAACAGGGAAACTATGAAATCTATTTGCAGGTTGGTTTTTAGTGAAAGAGATCATATCCAGAAATTGTACCTTTTGAAAAAAAATGCTACAAATGTGTATTTTTTTTTACTAAGGAACTTATATGTACCTTTCATACAACGAAAAAGGAACAGATAGATACCCTGAGATCCAATATTAGTCCTCAGATTGAATTAATATCCTTTTTGTCCCTTGGAGCACAACAATGTACCCTTTACGTAGCCCTATTTTTGACTGTGAATTACAGGGGGGTGGGGGTGTTCTATTTTGCCTTGGCCCCCAAAACACCTTGAAACGGCCCTGGGTGTGGGACAGAGTTTTGATGGCGATCTGAATTGTATCACACATAAATATACATATTACAAGCTTATAACTTATTGCTTTATGTGTTTAAAATGTGTAGTAGGATAAATCTACCTACATTTTCATTTTCAAGTACTTTGTTTTTGTTTTCTTGTTTTCTATTTGACTATTTTCTTGCCTGTCTCTGACCTTCTCTTCTCAATTGTCCAGAAAAAGTGCTGCCTGGCTTCTAATGTTTTCATCGCACAAGTTACTTTTAAACAAAGCAAATCAAAGGAATCTACCGACCGCAAAAACGGCACTGCCCAGACACGGATCTGAGATGCAGTCACCGGACTTGGCTGATGAGTTTTGCTGCAGAAGCGCAGCGTGTCAGGCACGAAAAAAAGACAGAAAGTACCAGATAATATAAGTGAACATCAACAATCTTGACCAAACCACATAAGGGGCTAGACCAGACCACATGAGGTTTTAGACCAGACCACATAAGGGGCTAGACCAGACCACATGAGGTATTAGACCAGACCACATAAGGGGCTAGACCAGACCACATGAGGTATTAGACCAGACCACATAAGGGGTTAGACCAGACCACATGAGGTTTTAGACCAGACCACATGAGGGGTTAGACCAGACCACATGAGGGGTTAGACCAGACCACATGAGGGGTTAGACCAAACCACATGAGGGGTTAGACCAAACCACATGAGGCTTTAGACCAGACCACATAAGGGGCTAGACCAGACCACATGAGGTTTTAGACCAGACCACATGAGGGGCTAGACCAGACCACATGGAAGAGATCAGACCAGACCACATGAGGGGTTAGACCAAACCACATGAGGGGTTAGACCAGACCACATGAGGTTTTAGACCAGACCACATGAGGTTTTAGACCAGACCACATGAGGGATTAGACCAAACCACATGAGGGGTTAGACCAGACCACATGAGGTTTTAGACCAGATCACATGAGGGGCTAGACCAGACCACATGAGGGATTAAACCAGACCACATGAGGTTTTAGACCGGACCACATGAGGGGTTAGACCAGACCACATGAGGGGGTAGACCAGACCACAAGAGGCTTTAGACCAGACCACATGAAGGGTTAGACCAGACCACATGAGGTTTTAGACCGGACCACATGAGGTTTTAGACCAGACCACATGAGGGGCTAGACCAGACCACATGAGGGATTAAACCAGACCACATGAGGGGTTAAACCAGACCACATGAGGTTTTAGACCGGACCACATGAGGGGTTAGACCAGACCACATGAGGGGGTAGACCCGACCACATGAGGCTTTAGACCAGACCACATGAAGGGTTAGACCAGACCACATGAGGTTTTAGACCGGACCACATGAGGTTTTAGACCAGACCACGAGGGGTTAAACCAGACCACATGAGGTTTTAGACCGGACCACATGAGGGGTTAGACCAAACCACAAGAGGTTTAGACCAGACCACATGAGGTCTTAAACAAACCACATGAGGGGTTAGACCAGACCACACGAGGTCTTAAACAAACCACATGAGGGGTTACACTGGACCACATGAGGGTTCTGGGTGGGTTTTGAGTCCTTCTTTCCTCTAATTGTATCTGTGGAACAAGCTGTTCTGTCATGGGTCATGATGATGGAGACCTCAGGGCAGAGAACTCCTTAAACCTTAATTGCAAACACTTTCATAAATCAGCACTGGGGGTGTGGGGTTCAGGATGGAGACCAGCTGCAGCAGCGACAGCAAGGGCAGCATTTCAGGAGGAAACAGGTGAGATGGCTCTCTACAAGCTTTGATGATCAACTAGAAAGAGGTTTCTTCACTGTGACACCATCAGTGCCACATCTAAGGTGGGGGGTCTTCAGCAGCAACACCTCCCACTCCACAGTAGTTCAGATGCTTTTCCATGCTGGACGGTTCCCATATTTCAGGGTAACAAGAACAAGATGTCCTCTGGGGTAGACGCCAACAGGAAGACAAATGTTTGAGGGAAGGGAGCGAGGTTGAGGCCATAGAGACACACTGAGTTGGGGGGGTCGTACAGACTAGTTTAGAGGCAATCTGTGCTGGGAATACCAAATGACTGCTACCCCAGGACAAGGACAATGGAGCGGCAGGCAGACGCTCGTGCTACAGCAGCTTAATGTCCACCTCCATCTGGGCTCAGTACAGGTCCAGTCGAGTTCAATCACAGGGTCAAAAACCATCATCAGGTCAGGACATGCAGGGTTCTTGGTTAGAAAACTTGAAGAATAGTTTCCCTAATTCCTGGTTTGCAGCTGGACCTGTTATCTTTTGGATAGAAGCTGGGAATGCAGAAGGAAATCCAGAGAATGTTTTAATGAACCCTCTCAGGCTCAAAATAAGTTTTGATAAAAGGACGAAAAACTGAGTCCTTCAGGGGTACTCCTGAGTTAAAAAATGTTCATGTGGAGTAACCAGTGGGTAGGTTTTAACGTTGCAAATCTGCAACGCCTGCCTCCAGAGGGTTAAAACAACCTTCCAAACCTCTGTTGTACTTTTATTGCATTTTAGAGAGAAAAACCAGAACCACCAAAACTGTCTCCTCTACTCTGAACATTTATGTCCTTCAGAAACACCTGTTGGACCTCTCCTTCATGATGGATGGTCCTACTAGTGGTCTAGTCCTGATCTGATCCAACCTTTAAACTCTGACTGATTCATTTATGGGTTTTGCAGGTTTTAGACCTACACACTCATGTATAAAGCACCAAGGACGGTGATAAACTCTAGTTTAATTTCCGGTTCCACTCCAGAGAGACAGGTCCTGGTCCAGCTGTAGTGCTAGACTGGAGGGTCCCCCCATGACGTGTTCCTGAGGTGTCCTGTGATTAAGCTGCTGGTCTGTGGTCTGAGCTCAGACCGATCCATTCACGGTTCTCATTCTGTTCCTCAGCTGTGCTGCTGAATTAGCTGGAGAATACATTAGCATAATGAACATGAGCAGCAGATTCTGGAGGAGCGCGGGAACCTTCTCTCTCAGGAAATAGACTCATCAAACCACAAACACTAAGTTTAGTCCAAACCCAGTGAAGTATTTTTCTATCCACTTCAGGGCCTTTATGTGGATTACTTAAGAAATTGTTCTACAAGTCAGAGGTCAGAGGTCAAAGGCAAGGCTCTAAGATCTGAAGTCTTTCACCAAGCAGAACCTGCAGAACTGGACCTCTTTAGGCTCATGATTCAAAACCCTGAGAGTAACAATACAGGATGGGAAAGAATTCCTGATCTGTTTCGACCAGCCCATGAAGGGGAGGGAGGAGGGGCATGATTACCATAACAAGGACAGCAGAACCAGAAGCCAAGTCTCAGGTTCTTTGTTTCAGCGAAGCAGCTGTCATTCGCAGAACATTATGTGTTTCAGATTCCTCTATGCTAATTTATGGGAGGTGCAACAATAGAGCCTGGGTGTCCAACAGAAAATCTTCATGGTCCAGACCTGATGGGGAGGGGTCCAGAACCAGGACAAGCTGGTTTTTTGAATTTGAAAAAGAAAAAAAATAAAATAAAATAAAAAAAACTCTAATTTCCCTCTGGGATTAATAAAGTATTTTTGAATTTGAATAAACCCCACTAGACCCTCAACAATAGGTTGTTTCTTTTACTGTACACACACACACACACACACACACACACACACACACACACACACACACACACACACACACACACACACACACACACACACACACACACACACACACACACACGTTTAGTACACAAATACATTAGTGTTAGCTTTGGGGTTAGCTTCAAGGTGTGTGTGTGTGTGTGTGTGTGTGTGTGTGTGTGTGTGTGTGTGTGTGTTTGAGCATGTGTGTGTGTTGAGTTGTGGTGAAAGGCTGCACTGAGCCAGGATCCTCTGGAGGTTTCTTCCTGTTAAAAAGGAGTTTTCCTCTCCACTGTTACTGCATGCTTGCTTAGTATGAGGATTGCTGTAAAGTCACTGACACTAGTCAGTGACTCGATGTGACCTGCTGGGTTCCTCATATAGGAAACGTTTACTGATTGGCCTAATGAACTGACCTGTATTGGAATATTTATTATGTGAAGTGCCTTGAGACGACTCTTGTTGTGATTTGGCGCTTTATAAATAAACTTGAATTGAAGGTTAGCTTTTGGGGTTGCTATCGGGTTAGCTGTGGGATTAACTTCAAGGTTAGCAAAGCACAGAAAATGTAATTTAAACAATATTTTTTTTAGAAAGTAAATGAGCTATTTTCAGAGGAACTGGTTTAGGGTTATGAATGACCTTTAAGCCTCCAAACACTCATCAGCAGCTTGAACATTCTGCATGGCTGCATGGTGGCGCAGTGGTTAGCACTGTTGCCTCGCAGCACGAAGGTCGCAGGGTCAAAACTCGCCTTTCTGCGTGGAGTTGCGTGTTCTCCCCATGCATGCGTGGGTTTTCTCCGGGTACTCCGGTTTCCCCCACAGATCACAACATGCCCTATAGGTAAAAAAAAAAAAAAAAATTGTAAGTCGCTTTGGGTAAAAGCGTCTGCTAAGCACATAAACATAAACATTCTGTCAAGAGATTTTTAGTTTTAAAATAATTTGTCAACTTTGAGGATTGAAATGCACACTGTGAGATTTGGTTATCAAACGAAGAAGTGATGGAACCCTAAAGTTTAGGATTTCAGATTATTCTTAGGTCAAGTTAGAAAAAGTCCTCCTTTAGGTTTAGACCCCCCAAGAAAATTATTTTATTTGAATAAATAAAGTCAAATAGTGCAGTAGGACTGTGGCTGACATGAAGCCAGCTGATATACTTCTAATTTAGGTCACCTCCTTTCCTTCTCGTTGAAATAATTGGGGTCAGCCTCAGCAAACAGCAGGATTTTCCACAATAACACTCATGGATTACCCAGACTGATGGGAATGAGCAGTGTTGTTCAACCAACTGTCACTAACTTTAGTTTTGGATGAATGAAAGCTGAGTTTAGGTTTGGATGGAACAAAGCAGATCTGCTGTAAAATAAAGCCGAGGTTTGTGTTTCACACCAGGCAGTTCGATGGAGTCAGATTAAAGACCAGATTTAGACAAAATTAAAATATCACCACAAGCCAAACATCTCCGAATGATCGGTTCCATCCGTCCAATAATCTGTAGAAGCACTTCAGAACCTCACTCCTGGCTCTGATTGGACCGGACCGTCTGGGCTTGGCCTCCACAAACTGAGATGAACTAACTGAGTGTGATGGTGTGTGTCGGTGTGCACGTGTGCGTGCACGTCTCACTTCATTGTGTTACTTGAATTATAACAGCTCGTCGCCCCGGGCCACGGCTCTCCCTGAACGGGCAAAGTCAACTTAAATTGGGTTATGAGAGACCTGGGGCTGAGCAGCCGGGCCACCAGGAACCAGCCTCCTTTTCTCAGACCCCACCACCACCACCCCACCAAAAATAGATCCCCATCAGCTGACGGAAACCAGGTTAGAGCCGAGGAAAAACTTCCTAAGCATTTAAACGAGCTGATGTCCTCTCTGTCTACTGCTGACCTCTAGGGTCCGATCGGACCTCAGAGAGGAGCCTTGCCTCCTCAGACTCCACACGGGGGAGAGGGGGGGTCACGGCAGGACCCCTGGGGGGGAAATCATTGGCATCATTATGACTGGGAACAACAAGATTACATTCAATCTGGGAGGTCAAAGTGGTTTTTACATGACCAGCTGTCATCAGTCATCCATCAGGGATGTTTAATGGTTGGAGACACATCACGAAGGGCCTGAGGGAAGGTCAGTGTGGACCAAAGGGACAAGGAGACCTGACTCTGAAGACCCAAAAAATAAAAACCTGTTTCAATAAAAATGGTCCAGGACCTAAATGACCCATTCAGAGGTACTAAAACCATTGCTCAGCAACCAGATGACTCCCTGGTTCCTGGGATGTTCTGATAGCAGCAAACCCAGCTCCTGAGATGTTTTCAGACTTATCTTTTGTCCACATGCAATAAATTCACTTTCAACACTTTAGAAACAGTAAAAACATAAAAAAAAAATTCATGTCAATGTTCCTCCAGAGGCCCAAAAACTTGACACCACCCAAAACGGAGTTACAGTGATGCAACAAAGTGGCAAGAAGTTCAGGAGATGATTCTCCAGGAGCTCCGAGAAACTCCAGACCTCCAGGAGACCTTCAGGTTGGTCCACCACCTCCTGGTTCTGGTTTATACTCACATTTGGTGTTTTTCTCCTTCATGTTTTAATGTGAAAGTGGCAACTGGCATGTTTGGGCTCTCGCTCAGGATGAACAGACGTGATTCAGACATGTGGCACGGATCAGATCACATGTTCACTGGTGGGGGTGGGGGTTGGGGGTCCTAAATCCAGCCTTGTCCAAACATCTTGTCCAGGATTATTCTGACAGCAGGATTAAAAGCACCTGCCATCAGAACAAAAGCAGGCCTCCAGCCAGATGAATGAAGTGCTACAAACTGTAAGCTCCGCCCCTTTAGGAGCACTCTTCTAGACCATGGATCATGGTCCTAATCACTGAGGGTTTCAGCTATAATGAGTCAATCTAGGTCCGGAAGGCTGAGGAGAATGGACTTCCATCAAAACAACGAGGAAGGACGTCTTCACAAACACCTTTAGATTGGAAGTTTGGATGATTCATCCCAATTCTACAGCTGGCTTCATTAGGATCAAAGATCTGCAACTAGACCAGAGCAGTTCTTCAAATGACTCATCAGAAATAGTTCTAGTCAAGGACATTTGACTGAGGCAGAATGAGGGAAGATCAAACAAGAACATCAGAGGAACTTTCAGAACTGGTAGTGCCTATACAACCTAGTGGAAGTTCTACAAGACCTCCACGGTTCTATGGTCATGTGACCTCTATGAGAATGGAAGGCTGGAACCTGCATGATAGCAGCTATAGTGTCTTGCAGCAAAAAGGCTTCAGGCTCAAATCCCAGCTGCAGCCTTTCTGTGTGGAGTTAGCATGTTGTCCACATGCATGGATGTTTTCTACAGACCTAAAACATGTAAGATTCATTACCCAGAGTAATGTCCATCTGGGTGAGGGAGATGCCTCACCGCTTTCTTTTCCAAGCAGGGTGAAGCACCCCCACTTCTTGACCTGGAACAATCAGACTGCAGTGTGTGTGTGTGTGCATGGTTGTGACACACACAGCGGCCATGTTGGACTTGGAGGCTGGTAATTTCAACAATCAGGGAAGTTCTGGGTGAGGAGAGCTGATCTAGGAGCAGGAATTAGACTCAGCCTGATGAGGTGTGACCTGACCTGATAACTAACAGGGATTATATTAATAACTAGAATAATTTAGTTTTAACTAAAGCTGCAACTAATAGTTATCATGATAGTCAACTAGTCAGTTCAACATTTCCCCTCTTAGCTGATCAGTCAACAGTTTCCACTTCCTGTTCTGGGCTCCAGCGCTGGTTGGGCCTCACCTGCTCAGGTACGTGCAGATGTCACCCTCATAGAACATTTCACAGCTAATTAACATAATGAGGAGTCGGCGCGGTTACATAGAATAGAATAGAATAGAATAGAATAGAATAGAATAGAATAGCCGTTATTGTTGTTGTACAGGGTACAGTGAAATTGGAGTGCCACTCCCTTTAGTGCAAAATATAAAAGAATACAAAATAATAATACAGAATAATATAAACGTAAAATCAACAGTAATAAGTACAAGTATGCACACAGAGTAGCAGCATTAGCTGTCGCTGTTGTAAGCAGAACTTTAGCATAATGAGTAAACACAAATACATGTTATTGCACATGATCAGTACTGAACAGTAAATGTGTGTTTCAGGTTTACAGGTTCGTCTGGTTTTGTGGTTGTTTACTACGGTGATGGCTCTGGGAAAGAAGCTATCCCTGGTTCTTTGTGACCTGTACCGTCGACCTGACGATAACAGGTCACACAGATGGTAACTGGGTCCTCCGGGCTGGGCAGAGAGCAGCCAATGATCTTCTAGGCTGTGCTGATGACCCTCTACAGTACTTTCCTGTCTGCAGCTGAGCACCCTGCATACCATGTTGTGATGGCGTACGCTAGGATGCTCTCTATGGTGGCTCTGTAGAATGTCACCAGCAGCCTCTCCTCCAGGTCGTTCCTCCTGAGGACTCTCAGGAAGTGGAGACGCTGCTGGGCCATTTTTTTTTTACCACCGCCGTGGTATTTGCAGTCCAGGAGAGATCATCAGAGATCACCCAGAAACCTCATGCAGTGTACCCTCTCCACACAGTCCCCGTGAATGTAAAGTGGGGCCGGGTGAGCTCTGCCCTTCCTGAAGTCCAAGATGAGTTCTTTAGTTTTGTGGTGTTCAGTTGGAGGTTGTTTACTGAACACCACGCGGTCAGTCTGTTGACCTCATCTCTGTAGTCCGACTCGTCCCCTCTTGAGATGAGTCCAACCACGGTGGTGTCGTCCTTTATGATGGTGTTTGAGAGATGGGTCGGGGAGCAGTCGGATGTAGAGTGTAAACAAGAGGGGCTCATCCTTGTGGAGAGTCGGTGCCGAGTGTGATGGTGCTGGGCAGGTGGGGGCCCAGTCTGACAGACAGATGTGCACTTACTGACATTTAAGTCGATCCAGGTTGATCTTATGGTAATAAGCTGGGAATGTTTATTCTAGTTTACATGAAAACCAGCCTCTCAAATAAAGTTTGTTCCACTCCGGTACAGCAGGTGGCAACATGCACCTTCTCATGTCAGCATTCTTCCGGTTCCCGCAGTGGTTCCCAAAATTATTTAGCCACGCACCCCCTTCTATGTCCCGACCATGCTAACGCACCCCCTAGCCCCCACATCAGGACATGGCTATATATATATATATATATATATATATCAGACGTCAAGCTAAACAGTAACTCGACAGACAGGGTTAAAAAATTATGATCGACCTTTTTCCCCATCACTTTCATTTTGGTCCGGCGAAAAGCTCAGACACTTTCCTTGCTGTGCTGACGCTGTATGGGACAGTGTCGTCCCGCAGATGTATTTTCACAGGTTTTATTTTTAGGAGGCCTGGATCCGTCCCGAACGTGCTTCTCACCTCTTCCATTTTCCTCACCAGTCCCATCGCCACAGCAACATAACGGCCCAATAAGTTGCTACCATTAGCTGTTTCCATAACGTGGATGTTGAACCTGTAACTTTGCCCTTTATATTTTGTAGTGGCAGTGAACAGTCTTAGACAGTTGAGCCTTCCACCAGGGCTGTCGAAAACTGTGTGGGCGCTTGATAGTTGGGGCGAGCTGTTGAGGCGATGATAGGTGTCGTCTGAAATTACACTGGCATCTGCACCAGTATCCATTTTGAAGCTGACAGAGGTACCGCAGATGTTTAGTTGGACAGTCCATGGCTTATCAGAGTCAGTTACATAAAGATGTGCTGTTTTTATCTCACCCAGGAAGTGCCCCTCGTAATTTTCATCCGGCCTTTCTCTTGTTATTTCGTTTACTCTTGCAGAGCGGCACACGGCGGCAAAGTGTCCAATTTTATGGCAGTTTCTGCATTTTGCTTGCCTGGCTGCACACAGCGTATTGCTCCTGTGATCCCGTCCACAACTGAAGCATTTAGATTCTGCAGCGCTGCCGTCGCGTTGCCCTGGCGCCTGGGGCCCGCCGCCGCCCCGCGCGCTCTCTCTTCCTCTGTGTTGTTGGGAAGGCGCAGTGCGCACATTGTGTCTAACCTCACTCAGAGTTGCTGCATCCCTGCAGTCACAGGTACAATAATGTGTGACCTCACTCAGAAATGTTGCATCTCCCGTGTCAGCCTTAGCTTGCTGGCTGACTTGCCCCTTTATCTGCTCAGACTGTCTCACCATCTCCACGGCTTTCTCCAGTGTGAGGTCGGCTTTTAACTGTAGTTTCTCTGACATGTCTTTATCCAGGATCCCAACCACTAACTTGTCGCGAATGTTTTCAATCTTCGCCGGACCAAACTGACAGGTCTCGGCCAGTTCACAGAGTGAACGTATGTATTCCTCCGCGGACTCACCCTTTTTTTGCGAGCGGAGGTAAAACCGTGCTCGTTCGTGGATGACGTTAACTTTTGGAATGAAGTAATTGTTTAGCTTTTCCAATACCGTGTCGTAGTCCTCCTCCTCAACGAACCGCAGAGTGTTAAAACACTTGTTCCGCTTCCTTGCCAAGCGCGTAGTGTGCTAACCTGCACAGCTCCAGCCTCGAGGTTTAGCTTAGTTGCTAGCCGGTAACGCTGGAACCGCTGCCTCCACTCCGGCCACTGCTCCGGGCGGGTGAAGTCAAAGTTCTTGGGAGGGTTAAACTTGGCCATATTCACCGCTTAACTTCTGACACCATGTTCTAAGTACAACCAACGTAACAAATGACTCAACTTCTTCAGCTCGAGAGGTGTTGTGTTTATTTCTCAGCCCGCCGAACTCCCTTCAAAACTCCTCCCCCTTCAGGCAAGTCTTAAAGGCATACACACTGTATCTATTCACGTGACACGCATGTTGCTTTGTGATGATGGTCTCGTCTTGTCACGTCCGGAACGTGAGCGTCCTACCGGTGTAGTTTGGCTGACCTGTTTACATGCAGGATGTAATCAGATTGCTACCACATCATCTGGGTGCTTCAGCTTGATTAGAACCAGTCCACCTTCAGCCAGACTACACGTTTACATACTGTAAAAAAGACTGACGTGAGTCTTTTTAGGGCAATACTTCGGTTTACTGGTGTGCATGTAAACTCATTGAAAACAAACTAACAAAGGGTTAGTTAGCGGAAGTTTAATAACCCACACCAACATTCCTGTTAACTCAAACTGGTGACTAAAACCATGGTTATGATGACTCAATCATCTATGAGAGCTTGACTGAAGAGCTGATGATGATCCAGATGTTTGTGCTGCTGTGGAAAGGTTCTTCTTTGTGCTGTTTAAGCCTAACCCAGAGCTTTCTGGTTCCTGTTTATATAGGGAGCCTAAGTCACGCCCATCTACTTCTGGACCATGGCTCATCACAGAATGTCCTCTCCCCTAGCGTAGCTGCTGCTTACCACATGGCCAGATTTATGGTGGTTCTTTTCTCCTGAAGGAAGGATTTGAGGTTCGCTGAACTTACAGCCATTTTCCTTGTTTTTCTTCATGTCTGGTTTGATGACGTCACTTTCGTGAAGCGCATTTGTAGTCCTGGATGTATTGTCACACAAAACCTAAAATAGTGTTTCCCCGTTCGAAAATAAGCGCATTCTTGGTATCAAAATACTTCACTAAAATTCACGGACATCATGTGTGAAACCCATGGCACATAACAAGTGGAATTAGAAAATTGAGTTTTTAGCCCTGTTGACTTGCGTTCATGTTTTCTGTCTGGAAGTAGATGGGCATGACGTTGGCTCCCTGTGATGAACAATATCTGTCATTTCCTGCTTGAAGCCCTTTAGGGTTAAATTTAATGCTTTCATTTAAAGTTATTTTTAAATCTGGAACATCTCAGCGATCCCTCAGCACCATAATGCAACCATTTTGGAAGGTAGTGATTATTGCTATCTTCCTCCTTGCCTCCATCTTCAGATCTGACCACTTCTTTATCAATTTTTCTTTTCAATGTCTGCCGAGATCGCTCCGTGGCTCCACCACACACAGCTCACCTCTGCAACAACAGTGCCTCAACCTTACTCATTACCACCTCGATTTCAGTCTCAGTGAAACTGTGTTTTCTAGACCTTTCAGTTGTCATGGTTAGCCAAATATTCAAAACAAAGTTTGCATTGACCATTTATGGCAGAAAGAGGGAGGCGGGTATGCACCAGAGCACATTTCTAGGAAGAGTGTGATTTATAAAGCAGGAAAAACGTGCAGCCTTGTGAAAGAAATGTTTTATAGATCAGAAAGTTCATTTGCATGAATGAACTTTGCTGAGCTGAAGTCGAATTTTAGTAAAGATTCTACACAAAGTTTTATAAACGAGGCCCCTGGGGTCTCATTTATCAAAAATTGCGTAGAATCCTTACCAAAACCGTACTTAAAGGGACTGTAAGGAAGTTTGAAGTTTTTATGCTCGCGATCACCACTCAGGCCTAATGCGTAACTGCAGCTTAAAAAATAAGCTCGTGCATGAGGTGTGCACACTGTACGTGCACGCTCCTTAACAAAAATAACAGCTGAGACAGTCCCGTGTGAGTGTGTGTGTGGCCCGGAGGACAGAAGAACACAGGAAATTAATAAAAATAATGTGCCTCTGTCTCTGCAGCTGCACTTTCTCGTCAGCCGGCCGAACATGCAGTGTGTGTGTGTGTGTGGCCCCGAGGACAGGAGAACACGCAGCTAATTAATTGAATAATTTGGTTCTGTACCTTTCTCTTCAGCACAGCCGACAAAGGTTTATGATGGGTCAGTCCTCCTGCATGCTCAGATCATTCCCTTCCCTTGCTTGAAAAATTGTTCCAAAATGAAAGTTGAACCCATATTTTATTTATCCATGAATTCAATGCCTTTTGGCGAGTCTCAAATAAAAATTTGGGCGCACGTTCAATCTATCTGTGACATTTATATCCTTGATGACAGCTGAAACAACGTCAATCCAAACAACGGTTCGGAGCGAAAATGGCTATTTTGTTGCTAATTTGCAGGAAATATCTAGAAGAAAGTTCTACAGAAAGTAGCGAAGAGTCCTTAGAAATGTAGCTAGGTTCATCACTAGGCGTTAGGAACAGCGACAAAGTCGCTGAGTTGGCACTACCTCTCTCTCTGCTGCTAAAGCTATAGATAGCAAATGCTACAGGCTATGACTGAGCGTGAACGCGCATGAAGCAGCCTGCTCGACCCGAGCAACTCTCTTTTTCTGTGATTTTACAGAAAAACAGGCAATCACAGTAAAAATGCCAGGGCTCATTCTACAGGACCAGGGCATTGCAGGAGAATGTATGAAGAAGACATTAATTATTTCTATACATGTTTTGACTGTCAAACTTCCTTATACAGGTGCTGGCCAGTAAATTAGAATATCATCAAAAGGTTGAAAATATTTCAGTAATTCCATTCAAAACGTGAAACTTGTACATTATATTCATGCAATGCACACAGACCAATGTATTTCCGATGTTTATTACGTTTAATTTTGATATTTATAGGTGACAACCAATGAAAACATCAAATCTGGTATCTCAGAAAATTAGAATATTCTAAAGGCCAATGAAAAAATGTTTGTTTCTCTAATGTTGGCCAACTGAAAAGAATGAACATGAAAAGAATGTGCATGTATAGCACTCAATACTTAGTCGGGGCTCCTTTTGCCTCAATAACTGCAGTAATGCGGCGTGGCATGGACTCGATCAGTCTGTGGCACTGCTCAGGTGTTATGAGAGCCCAGGTTGCTCTGATAGTCGTCTTCAGCTCCTCTGCATTGTTGGGTCTAGCGTATTGCATCCTCCGCTTCACAATACCCCATAGATTTTCTATGGGGTTAAGGTCAGGCGAGTTTGCTGGCCAATCAAGGACAGGGATACCATGGTCCTTGAACCAGGTGCTGGTGGTTTTGGCACTGTGTGCAGGTGCCAAGTCCTGTTGAAAGGTGAAGTCTGCATCCCCATAAAGTTGGTCAGCAGCAGGAAGCATGAAGTGCTCTAAAACTTCCTGGTAGACGGCTGCATTGACCCTGGACCTCAGGAAACAGAGTGGGCCAACACCGGCAGATGACATGGCACCCCACACCATCACTGACGGTGGAAACTTTACACTGGACCTCATGCAACGTGGATTCTGTGCTTCTCCGCTCTTCCTCCAGACTCTGGGTCCTTGATTTCCAAAGGAAATGCAGAACTTGCTTTCATCAGAAAACATAACTTTGGACCACTCAGCATCAGTCCAGTCCTTTTTGTCCTTGGCCCAGGCGAGACGCTTCTTGCGCTGTTTCTTGTTCAAGAGTGGCTTGACACACGGAATGCGACACCTGAATCCCATGTCTTTCATGAGTCTCCTCGTGGTGGTTCTTGAAGCGCTGACTCCAGCTGCAGTCCACTCTTTGTGGATCTCCCCCACATTTTTGAATGGGTTTGTCGTCACAATTCTCTGCAGGGTGCGGTTATCCCTAGAGCTTGTACACTTTTTTCTACCACATTTTTTCCGTCCCTTCGCCTGTCTGTTAATGTGCTTGGACACAGAGCTCTGCGAACAGCCAGCTTCTTTAGCAATCACCTTTTGTGTCTTGCCCTCCTTGTGCAAGGTGTCAATGATTGTCTTTTGGACAGCTGTTAAGTCAGAAGTCTTCCCCATGATTGTGGTGCCTTCAAAACAAGACTGAGGGACCTTTTAAAGGCCTTTGCAGGTGTTTTGAGTAAATCAGCTGATTAGAGTGGCAGCAGGTGTCTTCTATATTCAGCCTTTTCAGAATATTCTAATTTTTTGAGATACCAAATTTGGAGTTTTCATTAGTTGTCACTTATGAATATCAAATTTAAATGTAATGAACATTGGAAATACATTGGTCTGTGTGCATTGCATGAATATAATGAACAAGTTTCACGTTTTGAATGGAATTACTGAAATATTTTCAACCTTTTGATGATATTCTAATTTACTGGCCAGCACCTGTAGTCCCTTTAAGCTCAGCAAAAAAAATGTACTTACACCAAGTAGGTTTGTGATCTATCAAACATGGAGTACACACGGCTGCACGCAATCTCTGCTTCATAATTCAGAGACTAACGAGAATGTTTCTCAGCTGCATTTTTGTCACATCCCGCCCTCACCACGCCCACTTACTGCCATAAATAGTCAACGCAGAGTGCCTTGTGGATCTCATGCATATACATAAGCCGGCTGTTGCAGCGCTCCGCCAATGACGATGGCGACAGTAGATCAAGGCAGATCAAGGAAGCGCAATTTCACAGAAGCAGAAATTGAGGTACTTGTGGGTGAGGTGGAGAAATGAAAGGAAGTGCTTTTGGAAAACAAATAAGAGAAAATCCACGGAGTGGCACAGCGTTGCTGAAGCGGTCAATGCTGAGTTCTACAGAGATCTGTGGCGGATATAAAAAAAGTTATACAATCAGGATTCGATACCCAGACTCCCGGGTGAAAGTCACGCGCGCCAACCAGTCACCCAAAAAGAGATCTTCCTTGTTCAAGTAGCCAGGGCGCATGATCAATCGGGTCACAGTGACAGGACACACACTGTCACAGACGCATGACATTCTGTCTCAATCTGTCCCCCTGCTGATATTCTGCATTCTATATTCTGTGCTTCAGGCTGTGTATGTGTGCGTGCACGTGTGTGTGTGCGCACATGTGTGTGTACGCGCACATGTGTGTGTGTGTGTGCGTGTGGGGGGTCTTGTTCTGTGTGAAAACGAAGCAGTACAAATGATAATGCTGCAGGATTTCATAATTTTATCCTTCTCAGCAGCAGCACTGCAGGTGCTCTCCATGTCCAACATGTGTGTAAGTCAGGTCATTAGTCAACTTAAAGTTGGACACATTATTCCGCTATGTTTTCTTTCATGAATCCCAAAGTTTGTGTGGAAAGTTGCTCACGCAGTTTTCCGACCCCGTTTTGTGCGTAAGCAAGCTTGATAAATGAGGCCCCTGGTGTTTAGAAAAGGAGCTCTGTGAGAAAATAATAATAATAACAACAACAACCACAAAAATTATAAAAATTAAAGCTGCAAGCAGCGTCGTTTGGCCCTCGCAGCTCCGTGCCGGGGCACCCGGGCACGTTCGCGGAACATAAACGTCGACCACCCCGACACCAGAAACCGTGAACTGTCTCCTCGTCTGCACCTCACCCTGCAGCATCCCCTCTGAGCCCACCATTTAATTACACATCTCACCACTAGGGGATACTCTATCTTTACCACACTGGTGGTGTGATGACACAGACCAACTTTGATGCTATTCTAACCACGTTTTTTGAAGTTATTGAAGGTTAAATTTATCTAGGGGGCGCTGTGATCAACCACAGAAAAATCCCATTGAGGTCAGCTTTGGTTGACAAAGATGGTTTTCTGTTAATTTGACGTCAATCAAATGTTGCATGGGTCATCTAGAGACAAAAGGCTGTAAGTGGGCGTAGTTAAAGTGATTTGAATGAGTGAGCACATACATGTGTTGATTGCAGTTGCGTGATGACTCACACTGTTTGATATAGTTTGAAGCTTTTTTGTAGAAGTTACAAAGGTTTTATTGTATCTAGGGGTCGCTGTCCCAAATTTAGGAAATATTCCATGAAGAAGTGTGTAGGTTGATAACAGTCATTTGTGTGCAGTTTGGTGTGAATTGCATGATGCAAGTGTTATTCAGGGCCTAATATCTGTCAGGGGGAGGAGCTAAAGCAATATAAACCAATTACCACAGGATTGTGTTGGGTGCCTTTGTGTGATGACACATAGCAAGTTTGGTGCAGTTATGACCTCGTCTGTAGGAGTTATTACAATTTTAAAGGTGTGTAGGGGCACTGTGGTGACGTTCACCAACCGTTTGTGCCTCGTTGGTTAAGGGTATGATTGTTGATTGCCATGTTCAGTCTCGGGCAGGCTGTTTGTGGAAGTTACAGTCAAACGTAAGGTCACGGCGTCACGCCAGAATTCGCCATTGCATCAAAGCCCCTCCCTTTCTGGGAAGCTATCAGAACTGAATGGTCATTACAGCATCATGAAGACAGTACATGACCTTAGTTCACTAAATAAGAGGGGACAAATATGGGCATTTCACCATAAAACAATAGACTTCCTGTTGTCAGGGGGTGGGGCTTAGGTGATATAAGCTGTCCACATTGTCATTGTCTTGAGATGTGGTCAGTATCACACAGACAAAGTTTAATATAGATCTGATCATGCACATGGGAGTTATTAAGTCAAGTAATATAATGGCGATAGGTCAATGTTTGAGGCTTAGCCACGCCCACACCTTACAACTTTTGAAAAATCCGACAGATGAATTTTCCCCCCTTTGTCTTAGGAGTATATAGCAGAAGTTTGAAGGTGATCAGTGAAAAGGGCGACAGGGCATCATTCTCCAAACTATGTGTGCGAAAACCACAAAATCGAGTACTTGGACCAAAATGGCCTACCTCCTGTGCGACTTTGCGCTTGGCTCCAAGAGACTTTTTTGTAGGTCCTGAGACACCACATTAGTGTACCAAATTTTGTAATCCTCAGTCAAAGCATGGCTTGGGGCTGACAGTTTTAATGTTCCTAGGGGGTGCTATTTCAGAAAATAGGCCACGCCCACCAACTTCTCCTGTCCATTTCTATTGGGGGTCAGACTAGGATCACTCACCAGAAATTTTGTGGCGATATCACAATATCAGGAAGAGTCCCGTTAACTGATGGCGTTGCACTTTTTGCTGCCCCACCAAGATTTTATCTGCATGTTTTTGTTGATTTTTAAATGGTTTTATATGTTTTTATTTTTTTAATGTTTATTTCTGCTGTTCAGCGCTTTGTTTGGTCCTTGGGCCATGTGAAGGCGCTATATAAATAAAGTTTTGGTTAGTTAGTAGTATTTCCATGGAGTGATGGCGAAATTTGCCATGCTCCCAAAGCCCCGCCTTTTTCCCGAAACCTGCCAATACAAGACACCAAGTGACCTCAACTTGTCTACTACTATTTGCCAGAGATTGCTGGTGATTAGGTGAAAGGAGTCCAATAGGTAGCTATGAAAAAAAAGAGTGGCATGGCAACAGGTCAAAGTTTGAGGCTTATGGGCTTGACACACGGGAGGCGACAAATGACCGCGATCAGCGAAATTTGTCGCCGTCGCTTTTATTACCTGACACACGGGAGGCGATCCGCGGCAGTGGCAAAGCCGTCTACGCGTTCTGTTCCATGGCGATATCAAAACTTCCGTTGTTTTGTTTGGCTGTGTCAGGTTGGAGGGAATTAGGGTTATTTAAGCGGTTCAGAGTTTAAAAAGTGGTAGATATGATGTTTCACAAGGTGCTGCTAGAGTTATGTGAAATCTAACTTCTGATTTTACTATATAAAACATAATAATAATCAACTTCTCCTCCATGTTTGCTCGGAGATGTACGGAGCATCCTGTCCGCTCATTGGTCACTGAATGAAACCTCCGTTGATTGGTCCTCATCCGAGCGACAGCGATGAAAAGTTGAAAATGTTTCAACTTTCTGGGATCGCGTCGCTGGGTCGCCTGTGCACGACACGTGCACGAGCGCAAAATTTAACACGCACGTTTTTCGTGTTTCGCATGGTAGGAGGGAGACCGGAGATTATCGCTTTGTCGCGCATGTCTCATTGAAAATGAATGGAGGAGAGGCGATGTCGCCTCCCGTGTGTCGAGCCCATTAGCCACGCCCACACCTTTATACTTATTTAAAATCCGATGGTTGAACACCCCCCCCCTATGTATTAAGAGTATATAGCAGAAGTTTGAAGGTGATCGGTGAAAATGATAAATGACATGACCCGCACTTGTATAGCGCCTCTCAGAGTAAGGACTCCAAAGCGCTTTACACTACAGTGTATCATTCATCCATTCACACACACATTCACACACTGATGGTGATGAGCTACAATGTAGCCACAGCTGCCCTGGGGCGCACTGACAGAGGCGAGGCTGCCGAGCACAGGCGCCGCCGGTCCCTCTGACCACCATCAGCAGGCAAGGTGGGTTAAGTGTCTTGCCCAAGGACACAACAGCAGAACTCTCTGTCCAGAGCCGGGATCGAACCTGCAACCTTCCGATTACTGGGCAGCCTGCTCAACTTGTTGAGCTACTGCTGCCCCAAAAGGGCGACTGGGCATCATTCTCTAAACGACGAGTGCGAAAACCACAAAATAGAGTACTTAGACCAAAATGGCCGACCTCCTGTGCGACTTTGCGCTTGGCTCCAGGATACTTTTTTGTAGGTCCTGAAACACTACATTAGTGTACCAAATTTCGTGATCCTCAGTCAAGGCATGGCTTGGGGCTGACAGTTTTAATGGTCCTAGAGGGCGTTATTTTAGAAAATAGGCTACGCCCACAACCTATGATGTTCATTTCTATTGGGTAGCAGACTAGGATCACTCACCAGAAATTTTGCGGTGATATCATAATACCTGAGGAAATGAGAGGCAAACATATTTCCATGGCGTGATGGCGAATTTCGCCATGCTCCCAAAGCCCCGCCTTTTTTCAAAACTTGCCAGTATTGGAGACCAAGTGACCTCAACTTGTCTGCTGCTATTTGCCAGAGATTGCTGGTGATTAGATGAAAAGGAGTCCAATAGGGAGCTGTGAAAAAGAGTGGCGTGGCAACAGGTCAAAGTTTGAGGCTTAGCCACGCCCACACCTTTATACTTATTTAAAATCCGACGGTTGAATTTCCCCCCCTATGTCTTAAGAGTATACAGATGTTTGAAGGTGATCGGTGAAAAGGGCAACAGGGCATCATTGTCTAAACGACGTGTGCGAAAACCACTAAATCGAGTACTTGGACCAAAATGGCCGACCTCCTGTGCGACTTAGCGCTTGGCTCCAAGAGACTTTTTTGTAGGTCCTAAGACACTACATTAGTGTACTGAATTTCGTAATCCTCAATCAAAGCATGGCTTGGGGCTGACGGTTTTAATGGTCCTAGGGGGCGCTAATTAAAAAATAGGCCACGCCCACCAGATTTTCACATCAAAAATTTTCAGGGGCCGGGCTAAGATTGCTCACCAGAAGTTTCGTGGCGATATCTTTAGAAATGACGAAATGGGAGGCAAATGTATGGCCACGGCGGTACACCTGACTTTGTCGCGCCGCCAAAGCCCCACCATCTTTTGAAAACTCTCATTAAGTGACGCCAAGCAACCCCCCACTTGTCTTGAGTTAACAGCTACAAATTTGTGTTGATTAAGTGAAATGGGGCGATTTGGAACCTATCACAGTAAAACTTGACCTTTTTGGTCCTGAGGGGGCGGGGCTTGTGTGATGTCATCATCCGACCATGAATGACCACAGAAATTTTTGTAACTCGACTCTATTCGGGTATGAAGTTATAGCCATTTATATTTATTTGGCGAGCAGTCGAACTTCGAGGCCTGGTCCCGCCCCGCCCCCTCAGCATATACGAAAAGTCAGTTTTAGTTTTTTCTATTTGATCGCCCATCCCTTCTGAGCACTTTCCCACTAATTTTGAGACGATCATGCAAAAAATAATCGAGTAAATCAATCAGAAGCGGACCCTAAAAACGGCCAAAACGGGTAAAAATCACCATTTCAACCAAAAATGGCCGACTTCCTGTTCAATGTTGACCATGGTTGCAACAGGCTTTCTTGTGCGGACTGTTGAGTACTACAAGTGTACAAAATTTCATAACTGTATGATAAACTAAGGTTTATGGAGGGGGGTATTTTTCACATTGTAGGGGGCGCTATTCAGCCATTTTCTTAGCGATTTTTTTGTGACCTTTAAAACATCAAATTTTTCACCAGGCCTGAGAAGTTTGCAAAATATTATGAGTTTTGGGGTATGATAAGGTCCCCAAAAAGCCATTCAAAGCGGGCACAAAATAATAAATAATAAATAGAGCAAAAACAAGAGGCCTTCGCAGCGCTTTCGCTGCTCGGGCCTAATAATAATAATAATAATAATAATAATAATAATAATAATAATAATGTGGAACTGGTTCATTTGATTTAATTATTTAGCATTTTTTGAAACATCTGATTGTTACTTTGGACAAGCTTGTCATTTTGTTTTAACCCTCTGGAGGCAGGTGTTGCAGATTTGCAACGTTAAAACCTACCTACCTGGTTACTCCACATACGTATTTCATGAGCATTTTTTAACTCAGAAGTACCCCTGAAGGACTTAGTTGTTCGTCCTTTTATCAAAACCTATTTAGTCTGAGAGGGTTAACCATTAAACTTTGTTTTTGTCTCATTTACCTTGTTTTTGTGGTTTTGGTGTACAGCACTGTGGGCCTCCCTGACTGGTGGTAAAAAGGTGCTCTACAAAAAACATAAATGATGATGATTGAATTAAAATCTAAAATATTTTGTTTTTCATTTATTGATGGGGTTTATATTTTAGAGTTTTAGTTCTCAGCAGGATGGAGGCATGAACTTATTAAATTCAGACCCAGATCCAGCTGTTTCACGTCTGGAACGCAGACATTCTGGAGCTCCGCCTTCTCTCAGGGAGTCAGCCAATCAGCTCCACTGGTCTGAGACGCATTCATCAATCAGAGTCCACATCTCCTGTCAGAAGTCCGGTTCTGCTGCCGGTTCCGCTTCGATGAGGAACACAGAATGCCAGCTGGATCCTGACAGAAAGACTTGATGTTTCACAGAAAGCAGCTCTGGCGTCAGATTTCATGTTCAGTTTTTTCCCTCCTGACAGGAACGCCAGTTCCATCGACCCAGAACCAGAATGAGACTTGTTAGGGTCAGAACTACAAATTAACACTCACAAAAGAACAGACGGACCTGAACCTGACCTTGACCCTAATGCTGAAAGCGTAGGGAACCCACAGATCCGATCCAACAACAGAACGTTTCTGATGATCCTGAGGTTTTACTGACTGGGTTCAGGCCTGTTATTGGCTCCGGAGAACGTGAGAGCAGCGAGCAGGAAAGACGAGCATATCTCCGTTAGACGTGGAACACGTCGCTGTAATCTGGAGTCTTTTTGAAACCATCTGGACCCGCCGGGCTTCCGGAGGCCAGAACCTTTTCAGACGAGCTGGCTCCTGCTACGGTGGCTGCTCCCTAGCATCTGATAACCTTTCTCCTTTTACACGCTGGTCTTCATCGCCTCACCGGACCGAGACAAAGTGTCTCACTTGACCCTGTCCTCTGTATGAGACAGGTCTGACAGAACCAGAACCTCAGGCCAGTCTGACGACTCATCTCACTCAGATCAAATGGAAATAAAACCTACTCTTGAGGATTGAGACCAGAACCAGAACCACCTGGCCCAGCTGCTGTGTGTTGCCCCGGTGAGAAAATGTCTTGTTGACGTACGGGGAGTCTAAACAAGGGGGGTGGGGTCCTGTCTCAAGGACAGGACATACAGACTGGCCTCAGACCATTACAGAAGCCAAGCTATCAACAGCAGGATGTTTGCTACTAGAAACATTTTCAGAACATCAAGTCTGAGTCAGAACCGGACTCCAGAACTAACAAGTGTAAGACTGGTATCAGTTTAGTTCTCTTATGGGTTTCCTGGAACCAGAACCGCAGCTCTGAATAGAAAATGTCCCATGGTGCTGGTTGTTGGGCTTTTGTGTTGCTCAACAGAGAATGAAAAAAAAAAAACAAACACTAAACAGTAGTGAATGGACCATATCTGTCCATGTTCACAGAGTTCCTGAGACACTGTTGACCCAAATGGGTCTCAAGTGGGACCGGCCAGACTCCAGGTCATCTGGGTCCATCATCAGCTGGGATTTCCTAGTAGGAGGCTGCATGGTGGTACAGGAAGTAAATTGGCTGCTTTACAGCAAAAAGGTTGCAGGTTAGCATGTTTTCCCCAAGGAATGCATGGATGGGGTACACCCTAAGCAAACTGCCAACAAACATCACCAGGCAACTTTTCAAGTGCAACCCCCAAAGCAAGCAAAGATGTCACCAAAGAAACACTTTGCAATGAGACCTGGTGGCAGATATTAAGAAGACGGGCCACACCTCCAGCCAACTGGGAATGGCTCAGGTCAGAATTCTGTGGAGAGGGGTGAAGGATAAAATGAATGAAATCATTAGAGAGCTAAATAAAAGCGCTGATGAGACCTGGTCTAGGGCTAATCAATGGACCTGATCAGACCTGGTCGAAAGTTAATCAATAGGCCTGATCAGACCTGGTCTAGCGCTAATAAATAGACCTAATCAGACCAGGTCTAGAGCTAATCAATAGATCTGATCGGACTTGGTCTCAAAATATTGTGTGTAAAACAAACAATAGTGTTGTCTGTGAATCGGTCCTGTCAGCCACCCTTTCCTCCTGGTTCATTGGTTAAACCCAAAGTCTTGGCAGTGAGGTGAACAAGCCAAGGCCAGTCCGGATTTAGCCAAAAGTTCCAAATAGAAAAGAAATTTACATGCGAAACAGCATGTAGACAACACATTAAAGTAGATGTCTGGATAATTTATTTTATCTGATGGCACCATCCTGTAGGTGGCAGTGTCTGCGGTAAGGCGTTTCCTGTTTTCATTGTTGCACTACATGTAGCTGTTTGGTGTTTGTGGCTCGCTAAAATTGATAAAATTCTCTGTACTAGAAATGCACGACTACTTTTTTCTACAATCTGCTCTTTAACTGTATTACTTCCAGCTATTTCAGCTGTTAACTTTATTTTTTCTCTAAGTGTTTTTCTCCCCAGAAGAAGCTACAACGATGTTCTGCTGAGCTGTGGTGGCCTCATGGAGGGGGCCATCGTCTTGAACACTGCTGCTAACCATTTAAACATTCTCGCTCTCCTGATAATAACTTTTTACTTTCTTTGACGTTGGATGTGCTACTACTAGTTTACCCGTTTAATTATAAATACACTAGGATAAATACAATAAAGTTTATCTCTCACCAAATAGAATATTTACAATGAAATCACAATGTAACCATAGAAACACTACTCGGTATATATGTTGTGTGTGTGTGTGTGTGTGTGTGTGTGTGGGGGGGGGGGGGGGGGGGGGGGGGTTGGTGTATGTGTGTGTCTGCTCTGTCTTCTCGATCCGCAGTGAGTCGTAGTGGATAGCTGCTTATACTGAGCCAGGATCCTCTGGAGGTTTCTTCCTGTTAAAAGGGAGTTTTCCTCTCCACTGTCGCTAATTGCTTGCTTAGTATGAGGATTGCTGTAAAGTCTCTGACACTAGTCAGTGACTTGATGCAATTTGCTGGGTTCCTTATATAGGAAACTTTTTTCTGATTGGCTTAATTAACTGATTATTGAAGTGCCTTGAGATGACTCTTGTTGTGATTTGGCGCTCTATAAATAAACTTGAATTGAATTGAATCCAGTGGCAGACAAGCGTATCACACCAAGTCATTGTTTTCACTTTCCCATTTACGGCCAAAGGCAAAGCCTCAAAATGCCAATAAAACATAGCTAAAACAAGTTGTTTTATAATTATGCTCATGTTATGTTGGTTATATTATAAAGACAGATTGTTGTTCATGATAAAAGTCACCAACTCTGAATCCATCGAGGTGCGTCCTTAAAGAGCAAGTCACCCCCTGCCAGATTCTTACTCAACTCCCACTTCCTGTTTGAAAAATGCAACAAATGCTGTTGCCTAGTAGACCGAGAGGGCGGAGCCACTAACAAATACACACACTCACGACATTGTGACATCATAATGTACCATCTAACATCATAGTGTACCTCTTAGCCAATAGCAATGGCAGATTTAAATTCAAATGCAGTGCTGAGTTTTTGCCTGACGACGGGGCATCGATGACAGTTTTAGGCAGATTATTTAAATTTTAACTAAGATTAACTAAAGTGCCAAATCATTGACTGAACGTGTCTACAGATTAATTAGACACTCATTTATATAGTTTATCAACAAAAAAAGTTGATTTGAGGGTGACTTGCTCTTTAAACGCTCGAGCACACTCTGTGATTGACGCCTGTACGTAAGCGGTAGTCTAAGGCTTGGTTTATGCTTGACGCATTTACTTTCTGCATGGTGATGCGGCTCGTGGGTGGAACGCGCTTCACGACTTGCAGCGTTTATGGTTCATGCGGCTTGTCTCTGCGGTGAGCCAATATTCTCCCAAACTGTAGGGGGCAGAATGGAGCTCTACAGCATGCATCCAACACTACACCATAGTAGAAGTAAAATTTACTGTTGTTTACAACATGGCATTCCAGCATTTTTTAACAGCGTCCTCGTCTTTTCCGACAGTGCAAGCTATTTCTCTCCAAGAATTATTAACAACATGTTGATCACGGTGATCTTTGAGAGCTGAATCATACAAATGTCTGTATTTACGAACCTCTGCCATACTAGTTCTTGCCAGTCCGCCAAGTTTTTCCGCATCTGACCGTCCGCGTGGTTAGAAAATTTCTTAGGTGCGCGGTGCGGAAAGTTTGGGCCGTACGGAGGCGCGGTGGAGGGGCGTGGTTGTTGAAATGACGCAATTGCCGTGCGGACCTCGCAGACGCGTCAAGCATAAACCAAGCTTAACACTAATGGCTAGTGCTGACCGGCACTCAGTTCATGGAGCTCTACGGGACAGGGGGAAGGCTTAGTGAAGAAAAAAAAAAAAAAAAAAAAAAGTCTTTCCTACATTGTATAATAACAATAACTTTAATGGATTTCTGAAAAAGCATATGTAATTCCTGATAGGGGAAAACTCCGTATAACAACTTTAACTATTCATCGTTTGACATATACTTTTCATGTGATAGAAACACGTTTTTGGCCCAGCTACATCCGCTAGCTTTGCATTTAGCATGCTAAGTATTTACTTTTCATAGATGCTGTGGTGTTATTGTAGCAGTGAAATTGGCCCCTGATGTGTATGTTCCGGATGGTAAATGAATTTTCATGTTATAACAGAAATAAACACTGGTTTACGTTAGCAACAGTACACTGCACAGGCCTATTGTTACTGCCGACAAAAACACAAAGGTATTTTACAAAAATGCAGGTGTCTGGTGAGTTAACCATGTTAGCTTAAACTCGTGTGCTAACATCACAATATTGTACTGATTACTATTGTGTACCAATTAAAATAGTATCGGTCAGTTAATATAATGTTAATACTAATGAGCATCTGTCAGCGGTCTCATACTCGTTAAAATCCATTCACATATCGTAGTTTAGTGCTTAGAGAGAGGGAGAGAGAGACACCTGTGATCCGGTTCTGGAGCTCATGCGGGCTTCTGTGAGCTGGATCCCACCCAGACACCAGCGAGCCAGTTGAGCTGATATTTTTAAAAGCTGCACACAATCCTTCCCTAGAGGTCCACAGTGGTTCTGATCTGGTTCCGAACCAGAAAGCTTGCTCGGCTGGTTCGCTGAGCTGAGAGAGAGAGAGAGAGAGACGCCTGTGATCCAGTTATGGAGCTCATGCGGGCTTCTGTGAGCTGGATTTGACCCAAACACGAGTGAGACAGTAGTGGGCGCCTAAATCAGCCCTTTGTTGGCGGTGGCGCAATTTGTGCATCTTATGAGGCACGGCTTTCAGCTCCTTTCAGAAGGGGAGCTATAGCCATTCAAATTTTTAAGTCTTTTCCTCCTCTCCTTGATGACGTCACACTACGGACCACAGTTTTGAGCAGTTAGAAGTAAAAAAAAAACATCTGGCATGCAGAACCATGATGCTAGGCTAAGCTATAAGCCTTAGCTTGCTGATAAAAATGAAACAGATTCCCTTAGAGGGGAGCTGGTGGAAAGCAGGTGTTTGAAGTGTTGATGGACAGATCTGTGAAAACAAACAGGAAGGGACACATGTTTATCCGATTTCATCATGTGATCTCTGATAATGCTCTAAAAATTGTTTGAAAAAGAAATGAGCAGGTGCTCCAAGGTCTCTACCACTCTGTGTTCTGGTTAAGAATACATCAGCTACCCATCTTGTTCCTCTCTGGTCAAAATTTCAGGGCAGAGCACTAGAACACATGTTCAGACTGGAAGGAACCGGGAAAATGAGGGACCATCTGTTGACCAAGCGTTTGGGAAGCGTTCTAAGATGATCTGAGGATATTGTTCACCCCAGGAGGGGATGGTGGGGGCTCCATGGGGCCCCTTGGGTGGGGTGTGGGGCTCACAGAACCATAATCTCATTTCATTTTGAACGTTTAAGGTCAGATGAGGAAAGAACCAAAGATTATGTTCCATTCCTGTCACCAGCTCATTTGAGCCCAGAACATCCAGACCTTCTAAACGCTAACCACACATACTGGAAGGTGAGATCTGAAAAAACCTGGTTGACAGCTGGATTAGGAAAAATCTGGGAACGCAAGAATTCTGGGTCAGGATCACCCCTGTCCCAGAGCTTCCATTTAGAGACGAGATGGTGTAGGTCTCCAGACTCCTTCAGACTCGCTTCTTCTAGTTGTTCATGACTGGATTTAATAGGATTATTTCCACAGAGATCTGGAGGGAGAAATAAAGTGCGTCTAATTGGATTATAATCTGATTAATGAGGAGCTGAACATTGTAATCCTGTGAATAGAAATCAGTTTAGGGAGATTGTGTTTTAAGTTTAATTTAAAATTAGGACAGTTTTTCTACTGATTTGTGAAGCTATTGATGTTCCTTTAACAGTCCAATCAGAACCTCCGTACCCGTCCTTGGACCTGCTCCAGTCTGAAGGTTTAATAAGGACCCCTTCAAATCTCCCCACTCACAGAAATGTAGATGGGATTTATTTCCTGTCCTACAAGTTTCTCAGCACCCGAACACCACCCACCACCCCCAGTCTGAGGTAAGGACTCATCTAGGTGGGAGAGGGACGGAGGCGGGCGAGCGAGCAGATTGCCTGTTGACCTGTTAGAGCGAGCAGAATTGAGGATTGAAAAACTAAATCTACATTAGAGGCTTTTGTTGGGCCTGAGGCAAGAGGGTGGGGGGGGGTGGGGGGGCAAACCTAAAATGATGTGTTCAAGGACCCTACGTAGAAACGGCGATTCTGTGATAAAAGCTGCATTTACACCTGAAATCACCGAATTATTTGATCTGAACATCAGCAGTCCTGACTCTGGATGTGAATTTCTTCTCCTGTTCTGCAGGACCCTCCACCCCCACCCACCCCCAGAGGTCTAAGCCTACACTCTCCTCATGCAGATTAATCTCTGTGTACGCTGTTTTTTGTTTGTTTTCTTGTGTTGTTGTTTATAAAAGCAAAAGGCTCTCTGCAGACGGATAATCCTCCCAGAGTTTAAAGCTCCGGCCCAGATTCCTGCCCTGTCCATCGGATCTGTTTCCTAAAGTCTCCTAAGGTCCTGAACTCCATCACTGCAGGGTCTGATTCTGTGTGAATCATAGGGACAGGATGAGAAAACTCAGAGCTTCACTACGATTGTTCATCAGCTTGTATCAGTTAAACCGGTTTCCTCTGGACTAAAGCAGCAGGGTGAATTATAAATGGACTAATTGGTTAAATAAAACTAACCAGCAGATTCTGATCTAAGTCCGGACTTTAACACAGATGGGTCCTCCTGCTGCAGGGCCACAGGAATGGGAATAGTCAGTGAAGGTGGGAATAACAAAACCATGATCCGGAATAACGCTCGGAATGAGAGCTGATGATTTGGGTGTTGTCTCCGTGTTGATGATCCTGTCTTGCTGAGAAGGAGACAGACCATCCTCACACCCAGCTGCTCAACAACAAACCTAGAGGATTAATTAAACGAGAGATTAATCAGATTATCAGACTAAGTTTAGAGATTATCAGAGAGTAATCACCCAGCAGAAGAACCAGGAACCATTCTTGGCCCTCATAAGTCCCGATTAGCTTCAGGATCCTCTCACAGCTCAGAATACAGGTCTGGTTCTGCTGGTCTGCTGCAGCATCAGGACCAGTCCCAAGAACAATGGGTAAGAGACGGATGAGCTGGAGGAGTAGGAGGATCATTGCAGGAGTGGTGGCAGCAGGAGCAGGAAGAGGAGGAGCAGGAGCAGGAGCAATGAAACATGGGTACCAGAGGGAGGAGCAGGAGTAGGAGGTTGTCGAACGTATGATTGTTTCAATTCAAACAAAAACTTTAAAAATGACTCCAGCTTCTGGAGGGGTCTGAGGTTCCTCTGCAGGTTTGGACTTGGACCTGGTCCCTGCGTGGGTGGTTGTGGTGGGAGGGGTCAGGGGGCTCAGGTGGAGCTGGGCTGAATCTGAAGGACCTCTGATGGTCCTGTGGGTCTCAGGTCCCCCTCAGGACCCGTTTGTTCCTAAAACCAACAGAACAAATAGAATTGAGCCTCGGTGCCGCCAACACATCGTAATCTGATCTGGACCTGTTCAGACTCAGGAACCGACAGACAAAGAGGGGCTCTGTTGGACTCTGAGGTTTCACCTCTTAGGTTTGGTCACCAAATCCAGAACCATCGTCCTCAAGTCTGTTTCCAAACACAAATTCAGAACTGAACACCTTCCAGAACTCTCAGGAAGCTTTTCATAGGAGGTTCTAAAGCGAGATGAGACTTAATGGCTTTCTGTTTGGAATACAGCCGAGCTCGAATCTAATCAGACTGGGTCACCACCCCAGTGGACATGTTTCAGACGTGGCATTAGAACACGTCTAAAATGCATAAGGAACTTGTCTAGACAGCTCATACCATCCTGGGATGTGTCTAAAACCAAACTCAAACCATCTGGAACCAGTCTGAAACAAGAACACTTCCAGGACAAATCCTAAACCTGGGAAACCAAAGACAACCTGGTCCATTTAGTTCTAGTATCACACTGATGATGTGAAGAATTATACTAAAGTCTTGACTCAACCTCCAAAAACCAAAAAAAAAAAAAGTCTTATAGCGAATTTACTGATTTTTATGTTACATTTATTAGTCTGACAGGTTGGGGCTGATAATGATGATGGTGTTGATTACGATGGTGATGATGATGGTGCTGCTGATGATGACGATGATGACAGTGATGCAGATGATGATAGTGATGATGAAGATTATGATACTAATGATGGAGTGGATAATGAGGTCGTTGATGGTAATGATTGTGATGATAGTGAGGAAGATGATGATAGTGATGATGATTATAATGTTGATGACGATGACAGTGATGAAGATGATGATGGTGATGGTGATGACTTTGATGCTATTGATTGTGATGATAGTGATGATAATGGTGATGATAGTGATGGTGATGATGAAGATGAGAATGATGATGATGATAGTGATGATAATGGTGATGATGATGACGTTGATGCAAACAATTATGATGGTGGTGGTGGTGATGATGGTGGTGATGATGATGTTGAAGATGATGGTGGTGATGATGATGTTGAAGATGATGGTGGTGATGATGATGTTGAAGATGATGATGGTGATAATGAGGATGGTGATGATGATGACGCTGATGCTAATGATCATGATGATAGTCTGTTTAATTCTAAACGGAGATGATTAAAATAGGAAATCTGCAAAACCATTCTGAAACAACTAAACCGTCCGTCATACCCAGGTCTGAAGCCACCAGGGACAGGATTAGTGGAGATCTGATGGATCCGACTACTGTGGTGTGACCTAGCTGCAGATCCAAAGCTGTCAGCATAGAAGCAACATGAAAATAAAGTGGACCCTGGACCCTGATGTTAGCCCCAGTTCTCATAGAGTCCGGTTAAACACCACAGTGACTAACCTTACTTGAACTAGTACACGAACCAGTACTGGGCAGAGCCGCGTGAAGAGTCAGGCTCAGGCAGAATTCTAACGGACACCACATGTTGCAATCCCCTTCTCCTTTTCCATCCTCTGATAATTCAGGAGAAGGTTTCTGCTCTCATGAGGGACCGTGTGTGTTCTGGATCACCTCAAACCGAGTTCAGGAGAGCCTCTCTAATTCTGACCCCAGCCTGACTCTTTTCTGACCCCCGTCTGACCTGAGACCCTAGTAAACACGGATCTGTCCCAGGTCCTCCATGATCCCATCTGATCCAGCACGAGTTCAACAACAACAAATGAAACTAATGAAGGTCTAACAGAGGTCTCACGCCCAAGTCCGCTGGCTCATGGTTCTGATTAGAGGATCAGATCTTTGGTCCAACCATTCATCCTAACACAAACCCAGAGCCCTTGACTGATGTGGATCAAAGTTCTGAATCCATAAAACACTAAAATGAAACTATGTCACTGGGGACTCAAGCTTCAGACCAGTTGGACACAGACAACATGAACCAGCTGACTGGTTTCAGACTGATCTCCAGTTACAGCAGCTGAGGACAAACATGTGTAAGAAGAGTCCAGGGGAACCCTTCAGGCTCCATCTACTTTATCCAGGTGAAAGCCTTCTGTGGCTCTCAGTCACATAGTGACTGAAATTAAGTTCGGGTCTGTTAGGGTTTGTCCCATCCAAATGGACCCAAAGGAACCACTTTAAGACCAGCTTCTCTGCCTGATTGAGGCCTGATCTTCCTTCCAGAGCTGCAGCTGATTTCCTGTGAGAGGTCTGGACCACCAAGAGGAGATTTATGGGGCAAAGGAGATGTGTGAAATCCACAGCTGGACTCTGTCCGAGTCCACAGCCTCAAACGGTTCACTCACACACAGGAAACGCAGAACGTGTGCTGTCCAGCAGGGGCAGCAGCAGTTTTGGGGTCTTAGTTGCTAAAGGTCCTTTATCATGCAAATCCTCTTTTTGGAGATTCTAACCACGTTTTATTGTTGTTTCCTCATAAAGCAGTTTTTGGCTTCACACATGCATTTTCCTGTCTCAGCTGCTTCTTTCCTTCAGCTCTGCAAATATTTGTCATTCAGTTAAAAACGATGTGATACTTCGGTTCAGAAAGATCAAGCTCCATCATTCAGATGGAAGGGTTGTTGCTACATCCCAGCGGGGCGCTCCTCCCCATCCAGGTCGTTTCTTCAGTCTGCTACCTCCTCCCCTGGACTGTAAACACTAATGTCCAGTCTCTCCATGTAGTTGTGAAGAAGTGGTGCTTTTCTTATCTAGTCTGCACTTTAAATGCCCAGAACCCAAAAATGGATTTTTGCTTCTGGCAGGAACACGAGGCCTGTCTAGTTTTCCCGAACAAGAGTTTAATTTGCAGAATGGGTTGGATTTCATCTTCAGGATCTCTCCAAAACTTAGCCAGAATGTGATTTCACAGATGGTTGCACAAGTAGCAGAGTGGGTTTTCAGAGGGATTACTTCTTCAAACTGGCTGCATTCCAATGTCAAATCCACCTGAAGGATAGGCCAGGGAGTACGACCAACAGGCTAGCCGCTAGCTGAATGGGCACAAAGTTTTGTGGGTAAGAGTCAGAGATGACCTGGAACAGACTTGAGGTCCTCAAACACACATTCAGCTCTTCTGATCTCTGCTTAGTCCTCTCAACATTCTCATTAAGTCAAGAGCTTTTCAAGAATGTTCAAGGTCTCCCCAGCATGCCTTAGGGGTGATGATTTGCAAACATGTTAAACACGAGTAAACCAATTCATGTCATTCAGTTAAAAACGATGTGATACTTAGGTTCAGAAAGATCAAGCTCCATCTTTTGTCTTTGTTCTGTTTTATAATTGATGACCCCCTCCTCTTTTAAACACACACACACACACACACACACACACACACACACACACACACACACACACACACACACACACACACACACACACACACACACACACACACACACACACACACACACACACACACACACACACACACACACACACACACACACACACAGGGCCCAGACAGCCTTGGATGTGGACTCTGAAGGATTATTGTGTCTAATTTCATCCCTGAGCAGTTTGGATCAGAACCATTCGATCTGGGATGAGTTCTGTCCTGACTTGGTCTTCTTCTGAAAATGTTTCAGATATGGAGCTCCTCCTGGAGGAACCAGGGACTGGATCAGTGAGAGCCCCCAATGCTGAGATCTGTGTAAGGTTCTCAGGTTTAGGGAGAACCAGGACGGTTCTGGCCCCTCTCAGTTGGATCACAGCAGAACATGGATATGGGTTCTCCAATTCAGAACTCCTTACAACAGGGGTTTCCAACTTTTTGGAGACTGTAAAACACAACATTCCAAAGAGTTTACACTGAAGTAAAAATATGTAAAAACAGAAATAAAATTTCTTCTGCTTTCCTGATTCATTGAATCCTTTTTAATGTTTTTACTAAAAGCGAGGCTATCAAAGCTGAGTGGTGAGTGTGACCCCGGTGTAGCTGCTGCACCACACAATGCGTAAAATTGTTCCTATACATGAATATCACACAGATCTGTGATTAAGCATGTTGATGAATGACAGCCCTTGTCATGCAGTGTGGTTCTGGTCTGAGTCCTGGTCTTGGCTCCTGATCCTGGTTCGGTTTGTGATCTGATTTGGGTCATCATCGTAGGTCTTTATCTGATCCAAGACCAGTCTACAACCAGATCCAGAAAACCGATCACTATCTGGTGTGGACACCATTTGCCTCAGGCAGGGCAACACAACTCCGTCGCAGAGTTGATCAGGTTGATGGTGACCTGTGGAACTCTTCAACTCTTCTGTGTGAAGTTGCTGAATGTTGGCAAGAACTGGAACACGCTGTCGTATACGCCGATCCAGAACATCCCAAACATGCTCAGTGGCTGACATGTCTGGTGAGCATGCTGGCCATGCAAGAAGTGTGTGCAGATCCTGGCCACATGGGGCCGTGCGTCATCATGCTGCAACATGAGGTGATGGTCGTGGATGAGCGGCACAACAATGGGCTTCAGGATCTCATCACAGTATTTCTGTGTATTTAAAATAGAATGCACCTGTGTTTGTTGTCCATAACTTACGTCTGTCTGCCTGTACCATGACAACAATGCCACCATGGGTCACTTGATCCACAACGCTGACATCAGCAAACCACTCACCCACACCACGCCACACACACGCTGTCTACCATCTGCCCTGAACAGTGAAAACCAGGACTCATCCACGAACAGAACACCTCTCCAACGTGCCAGACGCCATAGGATGTGAGCGTTTGCCTACTCAAGTTGGTTACGATGAGGAACTGCAGTCAGAACCAGACCCGATGAGGACAACAAGCATGCAGGCAAGCCTCTCTGAGGCAGTTTCTGACTGGGTGACACGTCTCAAAGCATCATACAGATGCTGGATGTGGAGGTCCTGGGCTGAGGCTGGTTCTATGTGCTAACCCGTTGGGAGACGGTGTGTGGTAGAGGAATGAACATCAATCTCACGGGCAACAGCTCTCGTAGACGTTCCTGCAGTCAGCATCCTTGTTCAGTGTGAAACAATTTAGGCTAAGTTCTGCAGGTTCGGTTTGCAATTTATCTTTAGAAATGTTTTAAATTAGTTTGAGTTAATAATTTTGTTTGTTTTTAGGCTTTTTGAGTCATTCATGTTTTAATAAACAATTGCAGATGTAACAGGATTTCCCAGCATGCAATGGAACTCAAGTTCTAGGTCTGAGTTCTGTTGTGTGGGTCACAGCTCAATCCTGCCCTCTGGTGGTGAGAAGGCTTCATGGTTCTGCTGGTCTGGTCCAATGGGGTTGGACCGCTCAGCTCTGGTTCTTTGGTCCCGACCCAGATGTTTTCCCCAGTCTGGTTCTGAGCAGACAGAACCTTTTATCAGCCTGTGGTTCTTCAGGGAGAAGTTTGGATCTTAATGAGTCATTTTCTGGAACCGGAACCCAGTGTTATTATTGGACCTGATCAATCAGCAGGGCTGAAGCAACAGAACCAGAACAATGATACCAGACATGTCTGGTTTTGGCTGTTCTGTCAGTCTTTCATAACCTCTTAAGTTGGGTATGCCCAGATGTAATCAAACAAACTTTGGGCTGAATCAGAACCAGTTCGGGGAGCAGAACCAGGCCTTTGAGAGCCTCCAGAACCAGAGCTGCAGCCTGAATGGTCTGGAGGAACCACTCAGATGTGACCGGACCTCCATGCTGTTCTCAGATCAGCGTAGTGCAACATTCTGGCACAGCCCCAGACCGGGTCGGAACGCCCCTTCCATCACATGCATTGTTGGGAGTGTCATTGGGTTCTGGAGTGGGCCACGTGGGTCCAGTGGGCCAGAACATATCCTTCAAACACACAATGGTTCTGCTGGAACAGGTGTAAGTGGATCAGTGCCGGTCCAAATCCCAACGAGAACACATCATCCTGTTCTCAGAAGGATTTCCATTCTCATGGTTCTAGTCTGGAACGCACTCAGATGGATCACATTCCGGATCAGAAACACAAATGGAGGTTATCGGATTGGTTCTGAAGAAGAAAACCATCAGGCCTACCACAGGTCCAAACCGAACCTCGGTTCTTCTTCGTGGGAAGCATTTTGTGTCCTCATTAGTGGACCGAATCACTGGACTGGTTGATTCTGATTAAACAAGACCATGCTGGTCCAAACTCCAGAACCAGAACCAACCTATCTGATCCAAAATTCACAGTTAACTGAGCAGACCAAGCAGGTGTAAAACCTTCTGACAGCCTAACAGAACGTTCTAGAAACTTCTGACACTCCACAGAACAGGTTTCTTTGACCCCGACCCAGGTCTCATGAGCAGGTGGGGGCCAGACTGGATCAGATGGAGTTCTGGGGCCTCATTCATCAAGCGTGCTTACACACAAAACGGGGTCGTAAAACTGCGTAAGCAACTTTCCACGTACACTTTGGGATTTATGAAAGAAAACGTAGCGGGAAAATGTGCACAACTTTAAGATGACTAAGGACCTGGCTTACACACATGTTGGACATAGAGGGCACCTGCAGTGCTGCTGCTGAGAAGATACAATTATGAAATCCAGCAGCATTATCACTTGTACTGCTTCGTTTTCACACAGAACAAGACCCCCCACACGCACACTCACAGACGCGCACACACACACAGCCTGAAGCGCAGAATACGGAATGCAGAATATCAGCAGGGGGACAGATTGAGACAGAATGTCATGCGTCTGTGACAGTGTGTGTGTCCTGTCACTGTGACCCAATTGATCATGCACCCTGGCTACTTGAACAAGGGAGATCTCCATTTGGCTGACTGGTTAGCACGTGTGACTTTCACCCGGGAGTCTGGGGATTGAATCCTGATTGGACCATTTTTTTTAATATCCGCCACAGATCTCTCTGAAGAACTCACAACATTGACGGCTTCAGCAACGCTGTGCCACTCCGTGGATTTTCTCTTGTTTGTTTTGAAAAAGCACTTCCTTTCATTTCTCCACCTCAAAACGAGCAGACGAGCTGGCACATCTGATAAGCAGCAACGCAGCAGATATCAAGGAACTGAAAGTTTCTCTTCAGTTCGCACACGAAGAGATAAATGATATAACATTGGAAAATGCGGCCCTGAAGAAGCAATGTGAAAAGCATCAGGTGGAGATCATTTCACTGAAGGAGCGGGTGACTGATGCTGAACGCTACAAGCGGAGATGGAGCCTGCGACTTTATGGCTTACCTGAGGAAGATAACTAGATCATCAAACAAAGAGTGGCAGACATCTGTCAAAAGATTTTGCCAGAAATGGGTGCCAAAGCAGCGGAGGGAATCGACATCGCACAAAGGCTGGGGAAACGAGCAAACAGCAAAAACTGCAGTATCATCATCCTGTTCGCCTTTCGCTTCATCAGGGATGAGGCCTAGAGAGCTGCCAAAAACAACGCTTATCTACGCGAGATAAAGCTTCGTTTTGGAGAAGACTTGACTAAAGAAGATAAAGAGAAGAGAGCGGCGCTGTGGCCCCTCATCGAAAGAGCACGCAAAGATGGGAGCAAAGCTTACTCTGTGGGAGTCAAAGGTTTCATAAATGGTAAGGAAATCCACCTGTCATCTGAAAAATGAACTGAATCATAAAAAAAAGAACTGCGTAGGGATTGGTCCTGATTGACTGTATTTCACATCCTAGCTCTTAGGAAATACTTGGATTGAGTTCCCAACAGTGATTTGTGATAAATCTGTATTCCTCTCAATAATAGTAAATAGTTTTTGACTCTGTTTAGAATGCAAGTATATCCCAAATGTTTCTTCACATATGCTCAATTGTTATTTCTACGCTGAATAGTTTTCCAAAGCAATTCATCTGTTACACAAGATGTTTTATTTAACAAGGCTAAAGGGTCAAACACCTAATATAGGAGTCGTTTTGTTCAGTTGACGTTCTTTAGGAAATATTGTGAGTTTCTCTTAAGTCTTATTTCTGGAGCTTACTTTCATTTCGATAAACACCAGGGGTCTGCGAAATATTGTAAAAAGAAAAGCATTTTTCTTGTTCTGCAAGGAGGCAAAAACTGACTATTTTTCTTCAAGAAAGTCACTCTTGCTTAGAGGATGAAACACTCTGGAACAACCAATGGGGGAAAGACACTTGGTTTTCTCATGGATCCAATAGGTCTGCTGGAGTCATTATATTAAAGGACAAATTTGATGGAAAAATATTAGATAAAAAAATTGATATTAAAGGTCACTTCATATTTTTGATAACAGAGTTTAATGCACATATTTTCCTATTAGGGAACAACTACGGGTATAACTCAGACTCTGTAAACTGTTATTTATTAACTGAGACTGAAAATGTTATTAACTCTCTTACCTGTAAATACCCTTCAGCCAAGATCATTTTGGGAGGAGATTGGAATATGGTATGGTCTCAAGAACTAGACAGACACCCCTCTAGATATTCTAAATGTAGAGATGGGGAAAACAATCTTATCAAATTTAGCAAAAGATTAAACTTAATGGACATTTGGCGACATCATAACCCAACAGCGAAACAATACACATGGAATAATAAAGATCTATCGCGCTGTTCCCGAATTGACTTCTGGCTGTTCTCCAACAACCTCCATAAACAGGTCTCTGAAGTGAAAATAAGTCCCACTATTATGACAGATCATAAAACTATTCTTATCAAATTTAATCTATCTCAACAGCATAAAACAAAATAGGGCTGCAGCAAACGATTATTTGGATAATCGATGAATCGGATGGGGTCTCGACACGATTAATCGATTAATCGGATTACATGGGGACATTTTTAAAAACTGCTAGGGAAACGTTACTTCTCTCCTTCCTTCACTTTATTAAACACATTATTAGAAAACAGTTCAATAGCAGAAAAACAACATGCCATCACCTAAATTGTCTTATAAGGTGTATAGACAGAGACCCTAAGCTACACCTATCTGTGACCTAAAATGCTTGGTCCAAGTTAAACAGCTTAAAGAGCAAGTCAGCCCCTACCAGAGTCTAACTCCACTCCCACTTCATGTTTGAAAAATGCAACACATGCTGCTGCCTGGCAGACCGAGAGGGCGGAGCCGCTAACAAATACATACACACTCAGGCTCACGACAGCATTGTGACATCATAATGTACCAGTTTACATCATAGCATACCTCTTAGCCAATAGCGGTGGCAGATTAAATTAAAATACAGTGCAGAGTTTTTACCTGACAACGGCACAACACTGCCAGTTTTAGGCAGAATATTTAAATTTTAACTAAGATGCACTGAAGAGCCAAATTATTGACGACACGTGTCTGCAGCACGATTGGACACTCGTTTATTTAGTTTATCAGCAAAAAAAAGTTTATTTGGGTGACTTGCTCTTTAAGGGCAATTCTCATCTGTTTTGTTTGATCTCATCTGTAGATATTTATTATAATTGGGGATGTCAAATAACTAATTTTTAAATGTAATTAAACATAGGCTGTGAATTAATGAAAATTAATCACTATTTCCAAAAATGACTGAAAAAATACCAAATAAAACAAAAGTTAATGAATGCCATCCTCCTTGCGATGATGCCCTGGGCAACTGCCATAAAGTCACATCAAGAAATGCTGCTGATCATTCCAATGATCCCAAATAGACTCACATTAAGCCACATGAAAGCAACTGAACCCAAAAATATATTAACCAGTATAACTGCACTGCACTCTCACACAACACGCCTGCAGCAACAGTTAGGAGTCCTCCCTCCCTTTTAAAAGCGTTTTCGCTTCTGAGGTCATTGTGGTAGTAAAACCACATGCTAGTAGTCTGGCCCCGGTGTGATCAACCAGTTTCTGCGGGAATGTGACGGCGGAACCGGTTCGCAGCAGCATGTGGAATATTATCCCAAATAATTTACTTAATGCTCTTGGTGGACTTAACTTTTTGTTAATATGTCCTTTCTCAGAAGGACAACTCCCAATAAAATTAAGTAATTTTCATAAACAATCATTAGTATATTGGATACTTATCTTTAAACACAACTTCTCTCCTCACATTTGTATTATTTGGAACAATATATATATAGTACATAAAAACAAAACACTTTCTACAAAATTGGTCATTAAGTAATGTAAACACTGTGAATAATCTATAAATACTAATGGTGAAATATTATCTCACAAAGACGTCATAGAAAATATAATATTAAGACTTCACAAGAAGAGTAACATAGTCATTAAATCTATCCCTGTTAGTATCTTTTCTTTAGCAAAGACCATACAATCAAACATTACCTTATCTGCAGCAGTCAGAGCTCCCATCTGTTTCTGGGATCTTAATTACAGATAAGAAATGTAATAATTCTGTTATTAGAAAAGTAACTGAGCCTGTATCAACACCGATATGTAAACACTGATGGACTTTAATGAATACAAAACTATGGAACAGGATCTTTCTGCTACCTCAATACGTTATTGTGAATAAGACAAAATAAGTCTTGTTCAAAATTGTACACAGATATTACCCATCAAAAGCAAACATCTGTATTTTTTTTCCAAATGTTTCTGACATCTGTACTTTTTGTGGTTGTAAGGGAGAAACTATTGAGCATATTTTTGTTGATAGTTTTCATGTAACATTATTTTGGTTCCATCTACAAAAATATCTTTCCATAAAGCTACAAAAAGATATTTTTTAAGCAAATTTGAAATACTCCTTATTGTTACTAACCCTCATCTATCATCCAATGAAAAATATATAATTAATTTGATCATTGTTTAGCTAAATATTATTTACATAAAATGATTTTTCAGAAAAGCATTCTCTCCTTTTATAACTTCAAAATTACAGACCTTATGAAATATTGGAACAGCATTGAAAAATTGAAAAAGAAGAACAACAAATTAACCAAGACTATCAGTTTATTTCATCATTTCAAACTAGACTCAGCAGATCCCTAAGTGTTATGTTTGTATATTTTTCTTTTTTTCTTTTATGCTATCTTTGTGTCTGTTTTATTTTCGTCTTTCTGTCTGTTTTATTTTCGTATACAACTCTTAAATGTATGTTATTGCAAATGCAAACAACTGTAAAATGTGATCAATGAATAAATAAAAACAAATAAATAAATAACTTCAGCCTCCTATGAAGACTAGTGATTGAAACCACTTACAAATTTCTGAAAATCTAAGCTTTTTAATAAAAAAAAAGGTTATTAATAACATTTCAGTCAAGTCAGTATGAGAAATTGTGGTCTTTATATCATATCTCAATTATATGTAAAGTTAATATTATTACTTTAACTGTTTTAACAAACAGGGAGACCAGAAAAATCTAATAGCCAAGTTAATGCTAAGCTACTTTGCTGATTGCTTTATTGATGTAGCTTTTGTGTTAGCTTGTGAACTCCCTGCATTAGTCTTAAGACTGCGTGTTAATATTGATCCAATTAGCTATGAAACGCGGTGCCTTTGCAATAATTCTCTGGCAAAGCTTTCAAAGCTACAGTGCCTACATTTAAGAACTAAGAACGGTTACAAACATTAGTTAATTTCATCCTTACCTTTCCTCTTTGAAACCCACCCAGCATGGTTGAAACAAAAACAATGTGGCGGCCGCCAAAAAAAAAGACCAACTTCCGGCCGAGGTCTTTTTTGTTCTCACTTGAAAGTTCTTTCCAGTGACACGCCAGCTGATGTCTGCAGCCAGGTTCTACTCGTTGATTCTGGCTGGGTTGTGACAAGCATTTATGGATTTATAGTATTTTATTTCTGATTACTTATTTCTCTGCTCTGTGTCGCTGTTGTGATAAAGTTGGATTAGATTTGAATCCTGAAAACAAGAACAAAGCCTGCCTGTGTTTTTGTTTGTTTGTTGATTTGTTATTAAATATTGGAATCAAATGAGTGTACTTTTACAAACACGAGCACTTTATTTCACATTTTGCCAGCACTCTAGCGAGTGTTGCAGTGTGGTTCAGATGGCTCCTCCCCTTCCCACAGAGAATATCTCAGATCCATGTTCCACTGTCCCAACACTAGAGGGCAGAATCACACTGGGATGAAGAGTAGAACACACACACACACACACACACACACACACACACACACACACACACACACACACACACACACACACACACAGCATCCTGGAGAAAACTTCCACTCCTCCTGTCTGTTTGGACCCTCCTCCTCCACTGGCTCCTCCTCCTGGAGGTCAGAACTTCCTCCCTTCAGGAGGCTGAGCACTTAGAACTTTTCAACCAACAAAACCAGAACTCTGCTCGGAGCTCTGGTGGATTTCAGACTTTTTGTCACTGGCAGAAAAAAGTTTTGGGGATCCAGAACCAGAACGTGGAGCCAGAGGAGTCGTTGGGTGAGTTATAATTTAATCTCTAATTAGGATTAGGCAGGATTTTTTTTATTTCAATAGAATTCGAGAAGTTTCTCCACAATAACAATGGTAATAATATTAAAAAATGAAATAAATAATAATTAATTCATAATTAAGATTATTAGTAGTAATAATAAAACAACAACTTTTACTACTACTACTAATAATAATAATGATAAAATAAAATGAATAAATATTATTATTAGTAGTAATCATAACACTAGTACAACTACTAATAGTAAAAATAATCACCTAAACATTATTATTATTATTATTAATTATTGTTGTTATAATTATTATTATGATACTATTTATTATTGCTATTATTTATTATTTAATACAGACAAGGACTTCTAGATAGATAAATCGAATATTTTGGGAGATTTGTCAAACACATAAATAATTTAGATCCCAGTATTACCAGTTATTCAAATCAGCTGATAAACAAATAAAATAATTTGTAAATTGAACACACTGAGTTTTAAACATTCCCTTCATGTTTATAGAACAGTGAGTGTCAGTAAATGATTCAGTAAATGATTCTGATATTTATTAAATATGATTGAAAGTTTTTATTAAAAGAAGATTTTTTTATCTGACATTTGAAACACTAAATCTATCTTGACTTCAAACTCCATATTTGTATTTTCATTAATTAAATCACAAAGACCGACACCTTGTGTCTTGGTTCTGCTTTTAATTAAACATTTACTGATGAATTCTCCTTCAGCTTTAACATTATTATTATTATTATTATTATTATTATTATTATTATTATTATTATTATGATTATTATTATTATTGCTAGGTTTTTTACATTTACTGATTTTTATTTTACCCCATATGTCTAGTGTGTGAATCATGGAACCGGTCGCCGTAATCTCTGCTGCTTCTGTTTCCTTCTATTTAAACTCTTTCTCTAGTTTTATTCAGATTTTTATCTCCAGCCTTTAGAGTCTGTCCCTGATTTACACATACGTGTGTGTGTGTGTGTGTGTGTGTGTGTGTGTGTGTGTGTGTGTGTGTGTGTTAACCTGTGATGGAGCATCACTTTCATCCTGCTCTGAGCCTCCTGTCAGGGAGTCCCGTTAGAACATCAGAACCGTTCTAGGCCCAGAGGACCCCCCTCCCCACTATCTTCTCTACCACAGAACAAATGGAACCTCACTGATCATCGCTCCGCATGGTTCCTAGTGTGTGTGTGTGTGTGTGTGTGTGTGTGTTGGGGGGGGGGGGGGGGGGGGTATTTAGGGGATTTGAACAAGGCTAAATATTTAAGTTTCCATGTTAGTTTGGATTCATACAGTCTGTGATTATTAATCATGTTTAATCTCGAATTATAAATATTTTTATTTTGGTTTAATGTATAATAAAAATATATATCACATTAAATGTTTTATTAGTAAGATTTTCTTTATATTTTTTAATTTTCATTATCAGACTAAATGTCTCATAACAATTAAATTAGATTTTGATTAGATTTATTACTTTATAATAATAATAATAATGTTAATACCTTTATACATTTATTATTACTACTGTTTAAATGTTATAAAGGATTATTTTTAAAACAAATTATATGTATTTAACAATTAAACATTCAAACCAACGTGCGCGCTTGCACACACACACGCACGCGCACGCACGCACGCAAGCACACACACACACACACACTGATCCTGTCTCTATTCTGACTGGTTTTAGATGAAAATGTAAATAAAACACTCATAAAATGCCTCTGGTTTGACGTTATCATGACTCAGAGCAATAAATAAATAAATAAATACGATTTTGTTGTCAGGTCAGAGGGTAAAAGTCTGCTAGGGTTCTGTTCGGGTCAAGGGTCATCTGGTTACGTGAGGTTTCCGTACATCTCATCTGAGCCCCAACAGCAGAACTGGACTAAATACTGGTTCCGAACCAGGGTCTGAAGTAGTCTGATTACCTGTCTGGTACCAGCAGCTGTGGAGCGGGTCGGTAATCAGAACTCTGCTGCAAGAAGAAAACTCACTAATGTTCAGAACAGGTGGCACCGGTCCAAAGGTCAGAGGTCTAAGCTGCTGCTCATCAGAGAGAGATTAAATAAAGTAACCCCTGGGGTCAAAGGTCAGATTTAACGTGATGGTTTAAAGTTAGACTCAGAGAGAATCAAACCAGCAACCTGAAGCATCAGAACCATAAGCATGTTGGTGTACTTCATGGTTCTGGTCCAGATCCGGATCTCTGACCTCCAGATGACCCTGAGGAGGTCGGGTTCTGATGAAGATCTCAGGTGGAGTAGAGATGAGAGGCGAGCACAGCCATACTCTGAACCTGGCCCACCCAGATAACGGGCTCAGAACCCGTCTGAGTTCTGCTCCAGGTTTGGTTCTGTATCCAGTCCCAGCTGCTCTCTAGTATCAGGGTGGCGCTTACCCGGCTCCATCTGCACCACGGCCATTAGTCAGAGGAGAACAGGTTCCGGATCTGGCCGGCCCATAAATCCCTGGTTCCTGGAAAGCAGAGCTGCTGCGAGGACGTGACTGATTCTCCGTGGTTCTACCGTGACCTGTTGGGTTCAGACAGAACCATTTGTTTGTTTAGCAGGAGGAAATGCTCAGTGAGGTTCCAGCCTGTGGTTCTGTTCATGCCGGGGACACCATCTCACTGCAGAACCAGAGCGGGTTGAGGATTCTGTCAGCTTGTGTGTCAGGGGTCAGAGGTCACACTGAAGCTGTTATTGAGGAGTCATGAGGAGGCGGCCGGGGGGGGGGGGGACACCTAAAATGACACGATGAGTCCGACGGATTGATTAGGGTGCTGGCCCGTGATGTGTTCAATAAAACAGAGAAATCAATTAAAGCAGATCAAAGCTGGAAGCTGTCTCCTCTTTTTGTCATGATCACAATGTTCATTAAGCAGAACTGGAATTTAAATGTTATATTTATATTCATTTCAGAATAGTTATGTCCCTTTCTGCCTGACATGAGCAAGGCTGTAGCAAGCGGGTGGCCCAGGGTCGCTCTCTGGTAACCACGGTAACGGGAAGGGAGAAAAACCTGCTAAAGTTTTTACCGTCGACAAGTACAGGAACCCAACCGCTCACACATCTGTCAGCGGGAGAAGTTAGAGGTGTGACGTGAGAGTTACCTCCTCTAACCTTTGACCTTTTGGGTCCTTTAGCTTTATAATAACGTTTCCTCTACAGTCGATATAAAACTGAACCAATCAAGTTCTTCGCAGATTACAATAAGTTTCAGCGTCTAGCTAAAGACCTGGGGCCTCATTTATCAAGCTTGCTTACGCACAAAACGGGGTCGGAAAACTGCGTTAGCAACTTTCCACACAAACTTTGGGATTTATGAATGAAAACGTAGCGAAAAAATGTGTGCAACTTTAAGTTGACTAAGGACCTGGCTTACACACATGTTGGACGTGGAGAGCACCTGCAGAGCTGCTGCTGAGAAGGATAAAATTATGAAATCCTGCAGCATTATCACTTGTACTGCTTCGTTTTCACACAGAACAAGACCCCCCCCCCCCCCCCCCCCCCCACACACACACACACACACAGCCTGAAGCGCAGAATACGGAATGCAGAATAACAGCAGGGGGGACGGATTGAGACAGAATGTCATGCGTCTGTGACCGTGTGTGTGTCCTGTCACTGTGACCCGATTGATCATGCACTCTGGCTACTTGGACAAGTGAGATCTCCGTTTGGCTGACAAGTTAGCGTGTGTGACTCTCACCTGAGAGTCTGGGGATCTAATCCCAATCGGACCATTTTTTTATATCCGCCACAGATCTCTCTGAAGAATTCACAGCATTGATGGCTTCAGCAACGCTGTGCCACTCCGTGGATTTTCATTATTTGATTTGCAAAGTACTTCCTTTCATTTCTCTACCTCACCCACAGGTACCGCCATTTCTGCTTGTGAAATTGTGCTTCCTTGATCTACGGTTGCCATAGTGATTGGCGGAGCGCTGCAACAGCCGGCTTATGTATATGCATGAGATCCACAAGGCACTTTGCATTGACTATTTATGGCAGTAAGTGGGTGTGGTGAGGGCGGGATGTGACTAAAATGCAGCTGAGAAACATTCTCGTTGGTCTCTGATTTATGAATCTGTGATCTATCAAACATGGAGTACGCACAGCTGCACGTAATCTCCGCTTCATAAATCTGTGACTAACAAGAAAGGTTCTCAGCTGCATTTCTGTCACATCCCGCCCTCACCACGCCCACTTTCTGCCATCAATGCTCAATGCAAAGTGCCTTGTGGATCTCATGCATATACATAAGCCGGCTTTTTGCAGCATTTCGATCACGACTGCAGATCAAGGAAGCGCTATTTCACAGAAGCAGAAATTGAGGTACTTGTGGATGAGGTGGAGAAATGAAAGGAAGTACTTTTGCAAAACAAACAAGAGAAAATCCACGGAGTGGCACAGCGTTGCTGAAGCCGTCAAAGCTGAGTTCTTCAGAGAGATCTGTGGCGGATTTAAAAAAAAATTCCAATCAGGATTCAATCCCCAGACTCCCGGGTGAAAGTCACACATGCTAACCAGTCAGCCAAACAGAGATCCCGTTTGTCTAAGTAGCCAGGGCGCATGATTAATCGGGTCACAGTGACAGGACACACACACACCGTCACAGACGCATGACATTCTGTCTCAATCTGTCCCCCTGCTGATA